>NC_051120.1:10853403-11010632 GCF_014839805.1 Manduca sexta | reverse complement strand
TGCAGTATGTGCAGACAGGCGAGCGCGGCGTGGTGCGCGACTGCGCGGCGAGCGTGGCGGCGGCGCGGGTGTAGGACATGTGAGTACCTGCGCGAGGTGGTGCAGTATGTGCAGACAGGCAGGCGCGGCGTGGTGCGCGAGCTGCGCGGCGTGGCGGCGCGCTTGGGTGTAGGACATGTGAGTACCTGCGCGAGGTGGTGCAGTATGTGCGGAACAGGCGAGCGCGGCGTGGTGCGCGAGCTGCGCGGCGAGCGTGGCGGCGCGCTTGGGTGTAGGACATGTGAGTACCTGCGCGAGGTGGTGCGGGGTGTGCCGGCGGGGGAGCGCGGCGGGGTGCGCGGGCTGGGCGGCGAGGGTGGCGGCGCTTGCTGGGTGTAGAGACATGTGAGTACCTGCGCGAGTGGTGCAGTATGTGCAGACGGGCGAGCGCGGCGTGGTGCGCAGCTGCGCAGCAAGCGTGGCGCGCTTGCTTGTTGGGTGTAGAACATGTAGTACCTGCGCGAGGTCGTGCAGTATGTGCAGACAGGCGAGCGCGGCGTGGTGCGCGAGGGCGGGGGCGTGGCGGCGCGCTTGGGTGTAGGACATGTGAGTACCTGCGCGAGGTGGTGCAGTATGTGCAGACAGGCGAAGCGCGGCGTGGTGCGCGAGCTGCGCGGCGAGCGTGGCGGCGCTTGGGTGTAGGACATGTGAGTACCTGCGCGAGGTGGTGCGGTATGTGCAGACAGGCGAGCGCGGCGTGGTGCGCGAGCTGCGCGGCTGGCGGTGCGCTGGGTGTAGGACATGTGAGTACCTGCGCGAGGTGGTGCAGTATGTGCAGACAGGCGAGCGCGGCGTGGTGCGCGAGCTGCGCGGCGAGCGTGGCGGCGCGCTTGGGTGTGGACATGTGAGTACCTGCGCGAGGTGGTGCAGTATGTGCAGACAGCGAGCGCGGCGTGGTGCGCGGCGCTGCGCGGCTGCGATGGCGGCGCCTTGGGTGTAGGACATGTGAGTACCTGCGCGAGGTGGTGCCGGTATGTGCAGACAGGCGAGCGCGGCGTGGTGCGCGAGCTGCGCGGCGAGCGTGGCGGCGCGCTTGGGTGTAGGACATGTGAGTACCTGCGCGAGGTGGTTACAGTATGTGCAGACAGGCGAGCGCGGCGTGGTGCGCGAGAGCTGCGCGCGGCGAGCGTGGCGGCGCGCCAGGTGTAGGACATGTGAGTACCTGCGCGAGGTGAGGGTGCAGTATGTGCAGACAGAGCGAAAGCGCGGCGTGGTGCGCGAGCTGCGCGGCGGCGAGCGTGGCGGCGCGCGGGTGTAGGACATGTGAGTACCTGCGCGAGGGGTGGTGCAGTATGTGCAGACAGGCGAGCGCGGCGTGGTGCGCGAGCTGCACGCGGCGAGCGTGGCGCGCGCTTGGGTGTAGGACATGTGAGTACCTGCGCGAGGTGGGTGCGGTATGTGCGGACAGGCGAGGCGCGGCGTGGTGCGCGAACTGCGCGGCGAGCGGCGGCGCGCGGGTGTAGGACGTAGTACCTGCGCGGTGGTGCGAGGCAATATTGCAGACAGGCGAGCGCGGCGTGGTGCGCGAGCTGCGCGGCGAGCGTGTGGCGCGCCGGGTGTAGAGACAGGTGAGTACCTGCGCGAGGTGGTGCAGTATGTGCAGACAGGCGGAAGCGCGGCGTGGTGCGCGAGCTGCGCGGCGAGCGTGGCGGCGCGCTTGGGTGTAGGACATGTGAGTACCTGCGCGAGGTGGTGCGGTATGTGCAGACAGGCAGGCGCGGCGTGGTGCGCGAGCTTGCGCGGCGACGTGGCGGCGCGCTTGGGTGTAGGACATGTGAGTACCTGCGCGAGGTGGTGCAGTATGTGCAGACAGGCGAGCGCGGCGTGGTGCGCGAGCTGCGCGGCGAGCGTGGCGGCGCGCTTGGGTGTAGGACATGTGAGTACCTGCGCGAGGTGGTGCAGTATGTGCAGACAGGCGAGCGCGGCGTGGTGCGCGAGCTGCGCGGCGAGCGTGGCGGCGCGCTTGGGTGTAGGACATGTGAGTACCTGCGCGAGGTGGTGCAGTATGTGCAGACAGGCGAGCGCGGCGTGGTGCGCGAGCTGCGCGGCGAGCGTGGCGGCGCGCTTGGGTGTAGGACATGTGAGTACCTGCGCGAGGTGGTGCAGTATGTGCAGACAGGCGAGCGCGGCGTGGTGCGCGAAGCTGCGCGGCGAGCGTGGCGGCGCTTAACGGGTGTAGGACATGTGAGTACCTGCGCGAGGTGGTGCGGTATGTGCAGACAGGCGGAGCGCGGCGTGGTGCGCGAGCTGCGCGGCGAGCGTGGCGGCGCGGGTGTAGGACATGTGAGTACCTGCGCGAGGTGGTGCGGTATGTGCAGACAGGCGAGCGCGGCGTGGTGCGCGAGCTGCGCGGCGAGCGTGGCGGCGCGCTTGGGTGTAGGACATGTGAGTACCTGCGCGAGGTGGTGCGGTATGTGCAGACAGGCGAGCGCGGCGTGGTGCGCGAGCTGCGCGGCGAGCGTGGCGGCGCGCTTGGGTGTAGGACATGTGAGTACCTGCGCGAGGTGGTGCAGTATGTGCAGACAGGCGAGCGCGGCGTGGTGCGCGAGCTGCGCGGCGAGCGTGGCGGCGCGCTTGGGTGTAGGACATGTGAGTACCTGCGCGAGGTGGTGCAGTATGTGCAGACAGGCGAGCGCGCGGCGTGGTGCGCGAGCTGCGCGGCGAGCGTGGCGGCGCGCTTGGGTGTAGGACATGTGAGTACCTGCGCGAGGTGGTGCAGTATGTGCAGACAGGCGAGCGCGGCGTGGTGCGCGAGCTGCGCGGCGAGCGTGGCGGCGCGCTTGGGTGTAGAAATGTGAGTACCTGCGCGAGGTGGTGCAGTATGTGCAGACAGGCGAGGCGCGGCGTGGTGCGCGAGCTGCGCGGCGAGCGTGGCGGCGCGCTTGGGTGTAGGACATGTGAGTACCTGCGCGAGGTGGTGCAGTATGTGCAGACAGGCGAGCGCGGCGTGGTGCGCGAGCTGCGCGGCGAGCGTGGCGGCGCGCTTGGGTGTAGGACATGTGAGTACCTGCGCGAGGTGGTGCAGTATGTGCAGACAGGCGGAGCGCGGCGTGGTGCGCGAGCTGCGCGGCGAGCGTGGCGGCGCTTGGGTGTAGGACATGTGAGTACCTGCGCGAGGTGGTGCGGTATGTGCAGACAGGCGAGCGCGGCGTGGTGCGCGAGCTGCGCGGCGAGCGTGGCGGCGCGCTTGGGTGTAGGACATGTGAGTACCTGCGCGAGGTGGTGCAGTATGTGCAGACAGGCGAGCGCGGCGTGGTGCGCGAGCTGCGCGGCGAGCGTGGCGGCGCGTGTGTAGGACATGTGAGTACCTGCGCGAGGTGGTGCAGTATGTGCAGACAGGCGAGCGCGGCGTGGTGCGCGAGCTGCGCGGCGAGCGTGGCGGCGCGCTTGGTGTAGGACATGTGAGTACCTGCGCGAGGTGGTGCGGTATGTGCAGACAGGCGAGCGCGGCGTGGTGCGCGAGCTGCGCGGCGAGCGTGGCGGCGCGCTTGGGTGTAGGACATGTGAGTACCTGCGCGAGGTGGTGCAGTATGTGCAGACAGGCGAGCGCGGCGTGGTGCGCGAGCTGCGCGGCGAGCGTGGCGGCGCGCGCTTGGGTGTAGGACATGTGAGTACCTGCGCGAGGTGGTGCAGTATGTGCAGACAGGCGAGCGCGGCGTGGTGCGCGAGCTGCGCGGCGAGCGTGGCGGCGCGCTTGGGTGTAGGACATGTGAGTACCTGCGCGAGGTGGTGCAGTATGTGCAGACAGGCGAGCGCGGCGTGGTGCGCGAGCTGCGCGGCGAGCGTGGCGGCGCGCTTGGGTGTAGGACATGTGAGTACCTGCGCGAGGTGGTGCAGTATGTGCAGACAGGCGAGCGCGGCGTGGTGCGCGAGCTGCGCGGCGAGCGTGGCGGCGCGCTTGGGTGTAGGACATGTGAGTACCTGCGCGAGGTGGTGCAGTATGTGCAGACAGGCGAGCGCGGCGTGGTGCGCGAGCTGCGCGGCGAGCGTGGCGGCGCGCTTGGGTGTAGGACATGTGAGTACCTGCGCGAGGTGGTGCAGTATGTGCAGACAGGCGAGCGCGGCGTGGTGCGCGAGCTGCGCGGCGAGCGTGGCGGCGCGCTTGGGTGTAGGACATGTGAGTACCTGCGCGAGGTGGTGCAGTATGTGCAGACAGGCGAGCGCGGCGTGGTGCGCGAGCTGCGCGGCGAGCGTGGCGGCGCGCTTGGCCAGCGCCGCGCACACCGCCGCCGACACGGCGCGTGCGCGGGCGCTTATCTGCCACGCACATTCCACTATTATCTTCGCCTGCTCGTGGGTTTTACCTGCGGAACGAGTTACGATTATATTATCGAGTGTTAGAAATAGTGTAAAAATACTAGGAAGAATAATACAGCTTATTAACATAGATATAACATTAAAAATAGAATAGACGTATGAAATTCATTGAAAGGCTTAAATTTAATTTTATTCCCACTTTCAGTATGTAGAATAAAGCAAGAAAAATTCTTCGTAAGGATTTTGCAGGAAATAATAGCTTGCCCTAGGGTCTTGTCCACGAAGAATTATAAATTATTTTTACTAACAATTTTGATATTAAGGGTCAGTGGTGACTAGATAGAGTATGTTAAATTTAGTAATGGTGACCGCCATGTTGAAAATTATCATTTTAGTCTTAATTAGTTTCACAAAACAAATCATGTGTCTTCTCAAAAACGTATTATCAAACTTTCCCATGACTATTTTAAAAGCTCCATTATAAGACTGAAAAACATTCACAAGTTTTCAGTAAGTAATCCAACCTGCATGCGCGTCCAGCATGTGCCGGTAGAGGTAGTGGTGGAAGGTGGCGGGGTCGACGGCGAGCGCGTCGCCGCAGCCCGCCAGCACGGCCAGCACCGTGCGCACGCACAGCAGCCGCTCCGCGCCGCCCACCTCCGCGTCCGACAGCAGGTGAGCCAAAATACCCACCAGGTCTGAATAGTACTCTAGGTTTATTACGTGCGTGAATCTGGGAAAAAAATAACATATAATTAAGTCATTAGGTTCACTTTCCGTTTAACGATCGATTTCAATAAACTATTCCATTTTTAATTTTCGATTTATGGCGAAAATGGACCAATCAGAACAAAGTATTCTGACATGCTTACAATTGTCTCATTTTGATAGGTTTATTCTTAGTATTTGATCGAAGATTACGAATGGGTTCGTTTATTGAAAACAGCGGAAAGTGATAACCGATACTATACTGAAAATGTAAAATAATGAAGTTGATTTTAATTAATGGACATAATACACAGGCTTATACATGTTGCCACCATAACAGAATTGTACACAGAAAATTCAATTTTATAACAATGGCGTCCAGTATAAACTAGTTTTAAATAGTTAAAAGTCGTTACCAGCGTCTTAACGCTTGAATTTCCGACTCGACTTCGACTGTGTATGCTCATGCTTGTAATTAATATGCAGAGTGAAGAAGCCTACATCCACTCACTTGGCTAATCCATTAAGGGCAGCGGCAAGCAACTTAGATCTGGGAGCGTTCTTCAACAGCCTGAAATATATGTGGAACACTGTCTTGGTCACTTCAGTGAGTTGTTTCTTCCGCGCCATCTCACTCTCTTGCGCTTCTGTTTCCATTAGTTCTCTCTCTACTTCCTTCAGTTTTTTGGCTCGCTGTAATTTAAATTTTTTATTTAATTATATTATCATGGTTATAGCCTTGTAAAAGACTTTGAATAAAATATTATAATATTAGATGTAGGGACGCACATAGCATGACGCAATATTACATCAAGGTTGCACATAGAGCATTCGACGCCACGGGCGGCCCGGCAGTCATTTCCCTCCCTTGTTCGTATATACATGTAATATTGATTTTTCGCGCAAATAAATTCGGTTCATGTTAAATCATTTTTATTGTGAAACCCAAGAGACACTAAACCAAAAGGGACAAAAAAGAGAGAACTTTACTTTAGACGATCATGTTCATTGACAAAAGTAAAAATAAAAAGAAAATAGTTATTTTAAATGAAGCAATAAATTAAACTAGATTATGGTAATTTAGTTACTTACCGTTTCCAATAAACAATTCCAAATTTAATTTTTGATCCCAGCCTGAGTATAGCCAATCAAATTAAAACATTTGTGAGCGTGTCAAAAATACTTTGTTCTGATTGGTCAATTTGTATGGTGGTTCGAACAAAACGATTGGGATAATTTATTGAAAAGGGCTTCTTGGTCTATGCAATACATACCTTTTTCTCTTTCTTGGATAAATTAACGATCCTCTTTTTATGTTTCTCTTCTTGTTTCTTCTTTAATTTGATATCTGCTTCCTCATCCATGTCGATGTCTCGTATCTTCAGTGATAACAGACAGTCCAATGCCGTAGGATGGAGGCGGTCACCTCGCTTCTTTACTAATTGGTTTATCAGGCGCACTATCTGTGGAAAGAGATTACTTTCTTATAATAAAATTAAATAAGGCGAAAATATAGTAATTGCTATTGAAAAATGATACAATGTGGCACATTTATTGTGCACGTGAGTGGGACTATAGACAAATAAATGAACTAAACAATACCCTTGTAAAATTAATCACTTTGTAAATATCACTAATATCACACCAATACCCGTCTCTTTTCTGTAAGGGGCCATTTCAATACTAAAAGACAACTAATGTATTGGCCAGATATCTGTCCACACACGAGGTTGACAAATGACCCCAAAAGAGAGGCGAGCGGCTTACAATACATCGATCTGGAAATCTTTAGGGGAGGCCCATGTTCAACAGTGGACATCCTGTGGCTGATTGGCCACATACTCATTATGTAGTAAACTCACAGTCAACGTGATATCTCCTTTCTTATCATCCGCGAACACAGCCACGCAGCTCTCGGTGACGATCTGCCTTGCGCGTTCGTCCCTGCAGTCGAGGTACGGCACGACGCTCTGCGCGATGTTCGTGGCGTAGTTGAACTGCGGCCGCGCGACCAACAGCCCGCACATGCATTGCAGCGATATCAGCGCTAGAGATATTGTCGCTTCGTCAGGTTTTCTGGACAAATTATTAATAAAATGTACATATGTAATGTGCAAAGAATAATTCCCATTATAATCAATTTAAAACGATATATCGTATTATATTTTAGCTTACTTGTGGATTATGTTTTATTTGTTTCATATTTCGTATTTGTCTTAGTTGAAGATTAGAAAAGCTAAATAAAATTGAAATAAAAGAGCCATATAACTAAAAATTTCAAGTCTAGACAGACATGATATCTACTTATGTCATTTTTTGTAAAACAGGGAATAATACCTTGTATCGCCTTTTTTTTGTCGCAGCATACCGGCAATCTTTTCCAATCTTTGTAGATATCTTTTATAGAATTCCAAAAGTTCCTTTTCGTATTTGTATAACGCGAGAGTGTCTTTTTTCACTGAGAAACAAATACAAAAATCTTAATTATATAATTCAATAAATAACAATATAAAATTTTTATATTTTCTTTGCTTGACTAATTTGTTTAATACATGATCATAGCATAGATGAAATGAATATTATTGATATTTGAATACATTGAAGCTTCTAAAATTACTTCATATAGTTTTATTACAAAGTGACGCCACAGCAACTGATGGTAAGTGGAGTGGGGTCCAATAGAATGTAGACTGACGAGAGATTATAACCTTTCCGCAGTCAACACAAATTTGTCGGCGTTTTAGAATCTAGAATCACTTACATGGGCCACTATGGGGTATTTTAACACCTTGTGTATAGCGGTCGGTATCTAGGAGGATATAAAATATATCCATCCACCAGCAAATTCTAATATATCATTGCGTAAACACACTTACATTTAATATTAGAATAGTCTTGATGTCTAATGAGGTACTCGGGCAATATATCCTTGAAAACTTCGTAAGCGGAAACGGTCGCCAGTTTTCGAATGGAGTGCAGATTCAGAGTACCATCTTTCAACCTCTCCTCCATCAGGTACAGTATTGGGAAGAGGTTTTTTAACTGAAATTATATATTTTTTAATAAATAATTTTAGTTGCAGAGGTGGAGGAGGAGAGAGAGTATATTAATATTAGAGGTGCAATACTTGACATTAAGACATGCATTGAGTCATAGAAAGAGATATGTGACTCTCTATAGTCAACAGTGTATATTATAAATAGACTATAGTATAACTAATGCATAATATTTGGCATCAAGCATCCATTTCTGAAAGAATTTAAATTCTTTATACTGTTGGTTTACTGCAAGAACTCATTAACTGACAAATACAAAAGTATATTGTTTTCCCTATTTCATCCTACATATAACTATGTAAAAATAAAGTAACAAACTATTATATTCTTGAATATTTTTGTTCTTAAAATCAAGTGAGTATTTTAAATATTATATTATGGTCAGGGCGTAATAAACTGTACTTGATGATTTATTGCCATTAGTGAGTTCTTGCAGTAAACTGACTATTTATATTACAGTAATTAACTCAGTTTGATATAATATATTTCTACCTTCTTTTCAGGGCTTTCAAGCAGAGAAGAGCACAGTGCCCCTATCCTTAGCTTATCATGATTCAGCCGATCTCTCCTAGCAGCTAGTAGTTCCACTGCGCTCACCACTCCCTTTTCACCTTCCTCTGGGGTTTCCTCTTCTGCAGTACCTTCCATGCCAGAATCTGACTCAGAGTCCGCATCCTCAGTTTCTTCTAGTTGTTTTTTCTTTTTTGCTGGTGGTGTTTCATCTTCTGATTCAGACTCTGGAAATTATGTAGAACAGGTCATTATCAGTTACTTTGTAACTTAAATTTGGCCTCTGAGTGTGAAGATGTGTAAAACTGATGATTATTGGCAACAAAGTCCTCATTAAATTGGTGAAACTGAGTGAAAATTAATATATCAGGAAACCATAATCATGATGCTAGTGATTATGGCAAATTTATATAAATATAGCAATTTTCATGTGAATGATAGTAGATTCTAAAAACAAACCCAATTTTTTCTGAAAAAAGTTATTGTAAGTTTTCCACATAGAAGTAATAAGGATAGTACGTAGGGGAATATTTTAGGTATTACCTTCAACCTCCTCAGCCCTCTCCATAACTCCATCTTTAGTCTTGATCGGGAGTAAAGCCCTCATTTTCTTCACCGGTCTATCTGCCATTTCCTTCTCATACTTCTCCTCTACCTCACTCCCAGAGTCACTCTCAGCTCCACTGTCACTGCCTGTTTCGGCTCGTTTTGGTTTTGGCATTTTCTCTTTGACTGGCTTTTTACGTTTTCCTGACCTGATTATGTAAAGATTTCTTTTTATAATTAATATAATATTACATAACATAACATCACGCATTTTATCCCCGAAGGGGTATGCAGAGGCGCAACTAGGGCACCCACTTTTCGCCAAGTATGTTCCGTCCCATGATGTGATAGGGGGCGAGCCTATCGCCATATCGGGCACAAATTCCAGACTCCGGGCTGATACTGAGCAGAAAAACCCAAATATCACTTTTGCCCGACCCGGGATTCGAACCCAGGACCTCAGAGCGCTATTGTACCGGACGTGCAATACAACTACGCCACCGAGGCAGTCATAATAATATATATAATATTTAATATAAAGTGCATTGGAGTAGTCTATACTATTATATAAAGCTGAAGAGTTTGTTTGTTTGTTTGTTTGAACGCGCTAATCTCAGGAACTACCGGTCCAAACTGACAAATTCTTTTTGCGTTGGATAGCCCTATGTTCGTGGAGTGCTATAGGCTATATATCATCACGCTATACCCAATAGGAGCGGAGCAGTAATGCCTAATCTCAGGAACTACCGGTCCGAACTGAAAAATTATTTTTGCGTTGGATAGCCCTTTGTTCGTGGAGTGCTATAGGCTATATATCATCACGCTATACCCAATAGGAGCGGAGCAGTAATGGCTAATCTCAGGAACTACCAGTCCAAACTGAAAAATTCTTTTTGCGTTGGATAGCCTTTTGTTCGTGGAGTGCTATAGGCTATATATCATCACGCTATACCCAATAGGAGCAGAGCAGTAATGGCTAATCTCAGGAACTACCGGTTCGAACTAAAAAATTAATTTTGTATTGGATAGCCCTTTGTTCGTGAAGTGCTATAGGCTATATATCATCACGCTATAACTAATAGGAGCAGAGCAGTAATGGCTAATCTCAGAAACTAGGAGTTTGAACTGAATAATTCTTTTTGTGTTGGACAGCCCTTTGTTCCTGGAATGCTATAGACTATATATATCGTCACGCTATGACCAATAGGAGCGGAGCAGTAATGAAACATGATGCAAAAACGGGGACAATTTATTAGTTTTGAGAGCTTCTGTTGCGTGCGCTGCGTAAACGGTTAAAGTTATGCAACAATAATGTATGACGGGATTGTTCCTCTTAAAAAGTTCTGCAAAAATATATCATAAAACAAAGTCCCCCACTGCATCGGTCTTCCCGAACGTGTTAAACTCAAAAACTACCCAACGTATTAGGATAAAATTTGGTATGGAGACAGTTTGAGACCCTGGGAAGAACATAGGCTCCCGGGAAAATATATAGCGTGACTTTTATAATGGAAAACTTTAGCCCGAAAAACTTTATAACGCGGGCGGAGCCGCGGGCAAAAGCTAGTTTAATATAAAGTGCATTGGAGTATTTTAAATAGAATTTGCATATTATAAACTAACTAAAAAAAATTTTCTTCTTCGTACATCATTGTGAAATAGGGTAAATGAATGAGTAGATATTATCCATTATTTAACTAACTTTAAGTGTGTATAAAACAAATGTTGAAACATTGAAATATCTCTCTTTGCCAGCAGAGACGAGTAAAGTATAAATAGTCAATAAAGATTTTAAAATACGAACTTTTGTTTCTCTTCATTCTCCGGGACGTTGGACAGCAGCTGTGGCTGTTTGGACAGCCTGCTCATTATGTACTGCTGCTCCTCTTCGTCGAGCATGTCGGCCCATTCATCGCCCGACGCGGATTCGCTTTCACTGCTGTACTCCACCTGAGGCCGCGCTGGCTGGTTCTGCTTTTGAACTTTAGTTCTATGCCTTTGAAGACGCAGTTTACCCTGTTTTCTCATTTTATTCGTGGTCTGATTGTTTCTTTTTACTTTACTGATCTTCGCTTTGCCCTTTTTCTGTAAATATTACAAATAATTTATTAATATTTCGGAATGGTAAGGTTAGGTTTTGTGTACAGCCAATTAAATAATACTGTTATGAAATTGTTAGGACAAACTTACCGCCATGGTTGCAATTTGTAGTCCTTTTTTTATTTAGTCAATTTATAATTTATAAAGTAAATCTTATTTAATCAAAACATCAGAACAACGTGGGCAAGAATTGTTTGATTCTTTTGACAATATGACGGTTTTGACTTTTGTGAAATGACAGTAAACAACTGCACTAATGTTGAGTAGGACATACAAGAGGCGGTACATTTGTCCGGGACATGACGTCAAAATGTAAGAGTGGCTCAAAATTATATATTGTACTACTTCAAATTTTATGACGCAGCAGTCGCGTTACTTATTCTCCGTCTCTGGTAAACTGTAGGACGAGGACAGTGAGGTAGAGAAACGCATGCTACAAATTACAGTAGGACGTTATTTTACGATGGATATTACATTACTGCGTTTCGAGTCGCGAGCGAGAGGGAAATATTTTGAGGGTTATCATTACAAAATACTGTAAGATACGCATTGAAGCGCCGAGCCTCACTACGCCTCGCCTCATTTGAAGTAGGACGTTGTACCGGCTCAATGCTAAAAAGAGGCTACTCTTACAAACTCTTTTTTATGTCATGTCCTACCCAACTCTAAACTGCACAGATAATCGTTGGATATACTCGTATTTATTCTTTATTATATGATTATTATTATTGTGTTTAATGATTATTTCGTGCAATTATTATAAGAAATTGCAATTACAAATTTATTTCTGTTAAGATTATCTTATATTCTCATGTTAAAGTACGTTTCATGAAAAGTTTTTGAACGTACTCAAACTTTCTAAACGTCAGTTACAAAAGACCTCGAAACTTTCGTAAATTCTTGTTTTACTAGTTTTCAAACTGAAAAATCACGCCTTTATCACGTACATATTTCAGAAGTTGCATTCCACTTGTTCCTTTATGTCATTATCCATCAACAATGCCTCCTGTTTAAAAGTGTTGGCTCAGAATAATTAATATCATGGTTCCGCAACAGCAGAGAAGAAGACGTAGACGGGCAGCGATTGCTCGGACTACGGAGCGACGGGTGGTAGTGGCTAGAGGTGCTGGCGGCTTCGGATTCACTATTGCGGGGCAGAGGCCGTGTGTGGTGTCGGCCGTGGCAGCGGGCGGCCCGGCCGAGAGAGCCGGTTTGCGCGCAGGCGACGCTTTGCTAGCAGTGGACGGTGCGAGTGTAGCAAGGGCTCCTCACGCTTCTGTGGCGCGGCTGGTGGCGGCTGCACCCGGTGCGATAGCTCTGAGCGTGTCCCCGAGGGAGGCGCCTCCGACGGACACGGAGGACACTGAGCCAGACGAGCGAGCGAGGACTAGGCGGCGCCATCCTCCACCACGACGCAGGCCTCAGGCGATGTTGCACCATCCAGGTAAGTTGAGACAACTGTTAATATAGTTTTAAATGTGAGGAATAAAGTTTAAAATGTGAAAGTAGATTGGGCTAATTTAATTTCTGTTATGTTTGTTCTGCTGACAATAAGTATTTTATGTACAATCCTAGAGCTTTCTTTTGGGTGTACTCTTCTATGCAGATTACAATATTAAGGAGCAAGTCAATGGATGTTGACAATGATAAATGTTTATTATCTATTGCTTTAGGATGGGTTTCTTTAATTACACTAAAATCATATCTAATTGCTTCCATTGTTAAAATCATTAAATATTTTCACCAGTATTATTCAAATTATAAGAACCTGTTATGTCTGAGTAGGTGGTGTAGTTATTTTTAAATGCACTTAGTTCTTTTTAAAGTGAAATTTATTCATGATTATACATCTATGTTTGAAATGTTTATATAAAGACCAAAATTTCATTAGGATGCACAATGTGCATATTACTTAAAAAAACTTGCTTTTGTTAACCTATTGTGTGTTCATCATCTACTAAGCAGCTGCCGGTAGCCCTTTGAGAGTGACTTTAATGGGCATGAAATAAAGTCTATTTTTGTTAATTCTTTTTGGACATTTTTATAATATGCGGGTAAACATAAGATATAATTAATCACTATATAACAATGAGAATAACCATTCGAAAGTCACTCTATGGTAATGTAGACATCTTAAGAATAAATTTTATTTTTCTAATGTTGAGAGCAATTAAACGTAAATTAGAGAGTATTCAAAGGTGTTTTTGTTTCCAGATGACGTATAACAGCGGGTATGTGAGAACTTCTCTATTGTGTTGTGAATGTCTGTTTGCATACAACTAACTGTGTTTTTGTGTTATGTCTTGTTAAGATTTGCTATCATCACCCACACTATCATTCTTGCAATGTTATGTTAATTTAACCACAATAATGTATTTTACATGCTGGCTATGAACTATTGAAATTATTTATGCCATAAAGAATATGGGCCCTGATATTGCACCTAAATTTAGCTAGTCAACTATAGTTTTTTATAGCATAAGTGTGAAGAAAGGCTTCACAATAAATTTACGATGGAGAGTTTGTCTTCCATTGCAGTCATAAAATTATTCTTCAGTTATAATAGTTCACATGCTTGTTTCTTTTATTATCCAATTAATGTACTAATAAATAACATACTTATATTCACTTTCATTAAAAATTTTGGTCTGGTTATCACTGCATTATGGTTTTGTATTGTCTACACAAAAGTTTAAGTTATTCATTTATTAAATAAATTAGGTCTGTTGTGCAAGTTTGTGTTATTAATTAATATAATTTTTTTAGTCTTTAATATTTCTTATGAATAACATATTGCACTAAAGTATTTTCGAAATGCTTGCATTAATATCATCCTATTTATTGTTAAATAGCATTTTATGTATGATAACATATTGTAAGATAGTTTATACAATTATTGCGTTTTGTTTATTTATTTTTATTTTTATACATATTATGTTACCACTTCATTAGTTACTCACAAAGATTTGCTGTAATTTCATAATATTGCATCTAAATGCATTATATCTATAATGGACCTTACTTTTCAACTGTTACAGGATGTCACGCAGCGCCCAGTACATCTGGAGTCAATGAGATCTTACAGAACCTGAGTCGAGTACAGTTGACACCGAACCACGCAGCTCGGCTCGAATGCCGCGCCGTAGTCGGATACTTGGGGACTATAGAGACACCGCAGGCCGCCTCTAGCACAGCACCGAACAATGTCAAGACAGCAGTAAGGAAACTGAGACAGGAGCGGCGACCTGCAACGCCTGTACTTCTGTCTGTATTACCCAACTCCCTGTTTCTGAGGCGTCCTTCAGGCCAAATCTTAGCTCAATACCAGCGAGAAAGGATAGTGTACGCCGGATGCGGATCTGACGCTGACCGGCGGTTCTTTGGGCTGGTGACGTCAGCAGAGACCGCGGAAACTGAAGCGTCACATAGTAGCCATGTGTTCGCGGTTGATCCGAGGATGGCGGAGCACGAAGCTCATATAACAAGAGCCAGGGAGTTTCAGATAGCGTGTACCAGAGACCCAGTAGCTGAGAGATGCTTAGAGTTCCCACCATCAGCTGAATATGTGGTCGGGGTTATCCGAGGAATGTACTCATTACCTTCCGAAGACTGTGCAAGCCCAAATCTTCAAGCGATCTCGAAGTTAGCAGTTAAAGGAGACAGTCCAGCTTTGGGTAACTTTTCGAGATGTAACCGTCCAGTGTTTCGAGTGCCTCGCGATAGAAGACCTTGTAGACACGAAGAAGCAAGGATTGACGTCCAGGATTTCGTAGCGAACTCTCCGCAACCGAGCAACCACAGCGAGGTTACTACGACGTCCAGTAACAGTGACTCCGGTATAGGCTTCCACAATGACTGCAGGAACATAGCCGACAGGATTCTCGTGGTCGATTTCGCGCAGCAAGCACCACCCAATAAATTCCGTCAAGATATGCCGCGACGACCTATAGGGCTGGTCGGCTGCAGTAGCTTTGACACAGATGGTTCTTTCTTATCGAACACCACTCCTGTTGTGGATGGTTTTGGAGGGCAAGGTAGGCCGTTGAATCTGGATGACGTCATCCTCTCCAATGACTTGCAGACGGTCAGGCATCTCAGTCCTCATAAGGACAGCGATTACAATTACAATAACGTGTACGGGAATATACCATCGAGCTCTAGGTACCCCAATGGTGCTGTGTATGACCAAGTTTATACTGAGAATGAAGGTCATCACTATGAGTTCATCCCACCACAGCTGGACATGGATTTGGAGATCGACCACGTCGCGGAGACGTTTAATTCCGTTGAGATATATGAGGAGAGGTCGCGACACCCTCCGGACTGGCAGTCTACGGAGTCAGTAGAGAATGTGACTGTAATATCTGGTGGTACTTCGAAGGCCAGTATGGACTCTGTGTCGGTGTACTCGTCCAGGAGTCACGAGGAGGCCAGGCCTTCGAGGAGGAAGCATCTTCAAGCGTCGCTCGATGATATGCTTGTGTTGGGCTTCCGTCCACCAGCGGCCCAAGATAAGGATGACGATAACTTTGTCCACCCTGCCAGTGTTAAATGCAAGGTATACAAAGCTTTTTAATATACCGATCTTGACGTATTTACGTTGCCAGTTGTACTTTATTTATTGTATTAAAATTACGCGAAGGGTTAAATGTTATATTAGGTATTATGGTATTGTTTCGTCAGTACCATGCGATAGTGTCAGCAACGTAACTTACATCAAAAAAGATAATTCCTTAATATTTTTTTGTTGATGTTTCTATAAAATGTAATATGTATTTTTCGTTATTAAATTTATTATGTACAATGATTTTTATTCAAAATGTTACATTTTAACCCATTCGAAACAGAAAAGCGATTTAAAAATAATAATGATACAATTCAATTTACAATACTTATTGCACAATACATAGTAAGTTCTAATTACCATACAGGTTCGAAAATCCATAAAGCCCTTGAACATCCTATCGAAGACGAGGCACATGCTGTCCGGGAAGGAGAAAGAGCGCGGCCACAAGCAGCAGGAGGAGCGGCGCCGCGCGCTGAGCGCTAGCGCGGGTGACGTCACGGGCGGGGCGGAGCGCCCCGACGACGCGCTGCCCGCCGCCGCCAGCGAGCCCGACCTGAGGGACGCGCAGGTACGTGCTAACTGCTAGTTATAACACAAATCATGTTTTAATGAATGGAGGAAGGCACACAATTTAAAAAAAAACCGACGATAGCCTAGTTGGGTGTGGAACGGACTGCCGAGACGAATGTCCGCAGGTTCAAATCCTAAGGGCACACACCTCTGACTTTTCTAAAATTATGTGCGTATTCTTTGTGAATTATCGCTTGCTTTAACGAAGAGGTCTTGCCACTAAGAATTTCGAAGCTGTGTGAAGTCTACCAATCCGCACTAGGCCAGCGTGCTGGACTAAGGCCTTATCCTCAGTAGTAGAGGAAGCCCGTGCAGCAGTGGGACAGTATATAATACAGGGCTGATATTATTTATTATATTATACGTGTTCAAGTGTCCTATGAGTTGCGATGTCCCAGTTTGCTCGAAGTGGTAAAGCCCTGTGCGATGTCATGACGCTCCCTGCCCACACTCGAGCGCGACACGCGCCGCCGTATCTTATCGGCTAATACTTGTGACGTCAATGCTATTGCTTTGTTGTGGTTTAGGAATTTGAAGGGTCTCTGAATTAGATGTGATAGAGGAATTGTGGTAGTATTTTTTAACCCTACAAAGGTAATAGATTGTTAAACGCTTTTTTTACAGTAAACAATATATTAGCAAAATAATTACAGAATACAATTTTAGACATTTTTTGACAACGTGCAACCAGAGAGAATAATAGAATAGTCGCCATCTTCTCTTCTGTCAGCCTGTCCGCGCACCCGAATACTTCCGGAAACGCCCGATGTCATCGGCTAGGATAGTGGCCGTAACAAGATACTTATTTCTTATGTTTACCCGAATGTTAGACATTGCAATAATTTTGTAGTTTTCGTGGTCACGGGTCAGTCCGCCCCGTGACGATGAAGACTGCAAAGTCTTCGAAACATCGGGAGAAAATTATAATATAAAAACCGCGATAAAATCCGCAAAATAGTTTTATTTTAATGGAGTTGTTATGTAAAATAATACTGTTAATAAAACCACTGTGACGGATCACTATTATTTAATATGATATCTTATTTTAACATTAATGAACTACATTATTGTGGCTGCTCGCCGGTAGCCCGTGATAGGAAGAGGAAGAGGAGGCGCGTTGCCACAAAAACAAATAAATTACATATAAACAAATGCTACCATAAATAAATATAAATGTACCCATTCAACAAATATACCTAACATACATACAGTTCTGAGCATTTCTAGCAATAGATATCAACTACATATTGCTGTGGGTTTCGCCGAGTTTTAAGTACTTGCCTAGATCAAAAGACTTACTCCACGTACCCTTGCTGGAATAACTAGTTGCTTTTTATGTCGTTAAGAATGGATGAATATAAGCAATAAAGATACGTAAGAATAACAATTCAATTCAGATTTTAAGTATTTTTTATAAATTCCGGAACGGCAGTGACTGAACTGCAACTGATGGTAAGCGTGATGCCGTCCAGATAAAGTATAGAATGGCAACAGATGGCTATCTCATGCCATTCCACACAATTATGCCGGCCTGTTGGGACGCTTCTTCACACTACGGTAAATTACAAATATCTTAAAGCGACGGAAACTTGTTTCTGATATCCGTATATAACAAACTGTAGGTATAACAGAAAGTAATTTTAAAAATTGCTGATTTCTGTTCTACTATTTTTTTTTCACACCCCTTTCTTTGTATTACTTCTCTTTCAATGTACAGCTACCGAGTGCTGCTGTTTTATATGTATAAACTCCCAGTAAAAAATATCAATAGATTTCCATTTTATTACAAATTCAGTAACTGCATTTGAATGGAGCGAGCGGCATGTCGATCCTATGCATGGCTACCCATTCAACATTACATTCTTGGCTTATCGCTTTTTAAGCGTGACGCATGTTTGCGATTGCGATTGAACGACTTCGTGGCGATTATTTGTCGTCAGTTGTGTTTTGATTTAACGAAATGCTTAATCTCAACTCTGCAGATTTTGTTTGTTCTAACGTGGGTTTTCACAATAAAAGTCGCTAAAAGCTTTAGTTAGCAATTCATTAAAATTACCGACAGGTTTTTTCAGATTACGTCAATTTGGCGACATGTGAAAAAAAATTGCAGATAATAATTCAAATGTGTATGAAAAGTGTTTTACTCAGTACATTTTGCTCATCCCAAGCATTTTAATATGTTTTGTGTTATAGACATTGTTAAAGGCCTCTATCAGTAAAACTGATTGTTGAACAATATAATCAATGTGTTTCATACTCTAATTAATCAACGCGAGGAAGAAATAAACACATTATTCAATTAAGAATTATGAAAATATAAGTACTGTATAAGGTTTAATGGTAAAAGAATAATAAATAGTAAGTGTACGCAAACTGTAGTATGTCAGTGCATCGGAATGTAGCGATACATAGATACATGTGTATTATATGTACGTATGTATGTACCGTTCGGTCAGCGCGCCCTCACGTTCAATTTGATCCTAATTGACCACGCCCGTTTCAGTCAGATTGTATTGGATTGGCCTAAAATGCTTAAAAACTAGTTTACTTCATGGGAGCATTCAAGTACATTTGATAATGATTGTGGCATGAGTTTATTCTACGAAAGGCATATGAAACAGTTAGAATTAAATTAAATAGAATTAATTGAGGTAATAAAAAAATAAAAATATAGTAAGCGCTTGTTTCAAAACATTTAAGTTAATGTTATCATCAAATATAAAAAAAAGACAGGCTGTCAACTTTGCTATCAAGTAAATGGTAGTCACAATAACTCTTATCATTTACTTGGATATTGCGAAACTGGAACCAACTAGTTACTGTCCCAGTTTCTTATGAAGGGATGTAGCGTTTCGCAATGGCTCTTATCAACATTATAATCTTGATTTCTATTAATAGACATTATTATTTCGTTCACGCAGTCGCTAAGTCATGACATATTAATATTTTTGGTGCACGTTTGTGTCACGGTGGTGAAATGCCAGTGAAAGTTGATATCAATATGTCGCCACTGTAACGTCAACCAAACTCAAGCGGTGGTGGTCGACTGGTTTATTCAACATTTAGTAAAACCTGCATTAACAATAAGAAATAATTATAAACTAACTTCGAAATACCCAACAGCCACGAGTTAATTATTGATGAAAAAATTACACTAATTTCTGCTGTGCAATAAAATATACTTCAGAATCACAATAGCAACTACAGCAACGGACAAGACCCCGAAATCCGTCACTTGTTTTATTAAATATAAATAGATAGAACACGTATTAAAAGGTCTTATTAACAAAGGGGCTTAAATATATTATCGTGTGTATTCAATCTTCAACAATTGTCATTGTGTTAATTATAAATTATGACTAAGCCAATACGTTGCGATTTGTCTGTACATAATATCCAGACAATTGGTGCGATGGAGGCTGTTCAGTATAGTGTGTACATAACGTAAGTTCGCGCTTGTGTCCTTTAAAGGGTGAGTATGGGTGTATCTAGTGCACTCGCGTGTTCGCCGAACCCTAATGCTTTTTATTTTGTGATATTGTTATGTTACGTATTTTTTTTTGTATCTAAAGCATCAATCAACCTCAGGATTTCACCAGGTGTTGCATTGTTGTCGTTTCAGTGCTTATTTGTGCAAATGTCCAATTTTTAAAAATAAGCCATATAATTACCTACGGCGGTGATATCAAGGGCGTAGCTTGTTAAGTATCATTAGTTAGCTTTAAAAGCCTGAGCTAAAGCATACATTAAACTAAGCGGACGGTTAAGAGTTTGCACTGACCTAAAGGGCCCCTAACCAATTTTGATAAACGGCCCGTCTATGGCAAACTACTAATATTAAACTACCTAAAAATGATGCATTCATAACATGTTTTGGAAAACGGCTCATTGATCAAGTAAGCACTAAATATTAGGGCGACGATTAATATAGGAGCATTGCAAAATAATTTGATTATTAATTATCTCAGACAATATTTCACATTCATAATAACCCTTATGAATGAACAAACACAATGGTATTATAAATTGCTCGTAAATAAGATCTATTACGATTAGCTTCCTGATGTGCCTTCAGAATATTAAAAAGTATTAATAGCTATAATATTAAATCTAGCACTTGTCAAATTCCTGTACAAGTAGCATGACCATACGTACGGTCTTGAACGGGACAATGAATAATATTTCTGCCGCCATGATGTCCTGAGGAAAATCAAAAGTTATTCAGTTGTGGAACCATAGATCCGTTTTTAAAATAATAAAGTTATATTTGACTGATTCGAGTGCTCCTACAAAATATATCCGGAAATATAGTAGTTACATATTATTATGTATATTTGTTAAGACTAATAATCCTGGCATGGCATTCTAAAGGTGGCAGTTATGTACGTATGAGGATGAACAATTACCACAGATTAGAAGAAACAAAGAATATCGACTGGGTTTTCCCAGATTGGGTTATGTGCTTAATGAAAGAAATATTTTTCCGTACACGCGCCTCTTTCATGGAACGAAAATAATGTGCATTTTATAAATTCCGTTTAAAAATTGTCACCTAACGTCCCGTCCATCATCTCACAGGATAATGCAGGAAACGCGACGGTAATGAGGCACGCGTCATTCCCGTCACAGAGCTACGTGTATATCCTGATGCGGCTAAATGCCATGTGATATGAATGATGAGTGAGCGAAATATTATTGAAGGTTCTGAGTATTCAGTGAGCATTCAATTACGATGATTTTGCATTGATATATATGTGATTTCAAGTTTATGAGTGTGTGTAGGTTGATGTAAATATTTTTATAGCGTTTGAATGATACGGTGAAGTTATTGGCAAGGAACCTTTTTTTCAGTCAAATGACGAGCAAAATTGCTCTATTCGTGGTAAGAGCATCCTCATATACACCGTTAACACCTCCCAGAAATTCCTCCTAAAAGTTTGGACCTACTTAACTTTGCATACCATTTTGGAGAAATGTACAAAATGGTTATACATACCCAAACTTACTATTGCACACAAGATGTCGTATGACCCACGTAAATTTGATAAAGAAATTGCATTGCTATCGCTCAAGGAGATAATTTTTTGACACATCATATAAATAGCATCAATTTAATGCGTTTATATTTATCAATGCAATATCTGGCGTATTCAAATCCGACTACAAAGCGTTGCCGATGCAAGTTCAATTGTTTTAAATTTAGAACAATGTTACTGGGAATGATATTTTTGTTCTTGATGTATGTTAGCATTTAAGAATGTACCGCATGCCGCGCTAATTAGTGCAGTTATTGTTAATAATGGACTTGTGTTGGCATGTAATGTCAGTTGGAGGTTATTTTTAATATTAATGGATTTTTACATAAACTTATAAACAGCGGATACAGTTTGTAAAATGTGTTACTGACGTTTTGACATCTTCTGTACGTGTATAATAAGTTTGTATGTTTGTCTTTAGTGTCGTTTCCAGCGGAGCGATTAACCGCCATTTTGAATTACCGGATCCAATAGCTTTTTCGATCTATTTAAAAAATGGACCAATCAGAACAAAGTATTTTTGACATGCTTACAAATGAGTTGTTTTGATTGGTTCAGTCTCGGAATGGAGTTGAAGATTGAGATTGGGATCGTCTATTGAAAACGGGTGTATGTCAATCGAGATTTTGATTCGTCTTTATAAGTTGTATTTTTATAATGTTATTTATACTATTTATCGATAAGCGAATTATTTTCTTAATTTGAAAACTGAAATCCTAACAAAATCCAGTAAAAGCCTTAAATCTTTAGACCGTATCAAACTATCCACAACCATGAAAATGCACTCACTGCGCATTTCGAGATTTTCAAATGTGTATCACCGGCGAAAGGTCCATATAACACGATTCCTGCCAGCTTCCCTTTCGTAATTTATGTAAAATTTAATTATCATTAGGACTATTTACATACCGAATTTATGCATATTAGTACTTATATGTTGTGTTGGGTTACCTCTCTAAAAACTTCCATTCCTCACTGCTATATAAGCTATTGTCAATTAAAATGCCATGTATCCATTTGACCCAGAGGTATAGTTCAATTACCTACATGTGACAAAAATAATTTTCCTCTCCATGTTTCCTCAACATCGCACTTGAAAACATTCCATAGTATTCTAAGTGCAGTTTACAGTGTTGTTATCAACCTAACACGTTGTACACGATTTGTACACGTGTCAATGTTTTTGGTTTTGAAGCGGTCTGTCACGTTTGAGAACACGCTTGCTAGTTTTGGAGTCTGCGCGTCGACTATGCTTGTCCGCCATTTTGTTTTTCTATTCGTTTTTGTTGGTGAAAAGGTATTATCCAATAAACTAGCATAAGGCATTTTCATCCGTGTTCAGGTAAAGTTAAGACTCTTATTAGATTGGCGAATTGCAAGCAAAATCACAGACACTCTCGTCGTAGTGTAACAAGACCGTTAACTTCAGTGAACCACGAATGAAATAAGGATAAGTCTCACAATGCTTAGATACGAATTAAATACATACGGCCCATACTAATATTGATGAGATTTTCGTACAGGAGCTTCCAGCCACAGAATTATCAAAATAAATCTAATAGCAATTTGGGTTCTTCTGTATTCTTGTAGTTACAATTCAAAATTTATAGTAACAAGTCTATGGCGACAGTATTACCTCCGAAGTTAAAAATTGAGAAAGATTGGCTTAGTTCATTGGTTTTTGAATAAATATTGTTGTGTAGAGGTGACCTTGGACCAGTTGCTTTTTCTCTGCGCTGGATCTTGTCACAAAGCTCGTATATCCACATGATGTATCACCGACGCGGTAAACCCATGAATTCGCGTACGTTTCTATTGATCTTTGAACGCACAATGGTTTCAAACGGCTATGTGTATTGTGTACGTACCTAGTACCTATGGTTAGATGAATACCTATATTCAGTGTATATCAGGTCATACGTGGTGGCAAATGGGATAATCATCCAGGGCCTCGCGCTTCGAGTGCCTTCGGGCTTGCAAGAGTCGCAGAGAAAGCATCATTCTTCACCAATCAGATCCTCACCAAGATCTTTCACCCAGAGCCTCGCATTGGCTAAGCCCTGATTGTCACTGTTGTTAAAAAGGGTATGGCATAAGAAAATAATTTTAGCATTGTTTGCATACATGAAATTAAAATCTAACATTACTTTGTTTTTTTTTTTTCAAATAAACACATCATTGTCACGGTCAGCTAGCCAGAATGACATTTTCAAAATGTTATCAAAACATTGTTTTGCAAACAACATGCACAACTATTTTTTAGAATCACATGAATTCTAAGTATATCTAGATCTAAGCTAAGATAGGAACGTCAAAGGCGACGTAGCGGTAATCCAGTTGTATCTTATCAATGCTCGAAGGGCCATGCTATTTATAGAACCAGTGAGTCAATGAGGCCGCGCGGTGTTTGACGAGTTCATTAGTTACGGATGTTTTGATTTTTGAGAGTATTTGGCTGTTGTTAATGAACTGGCATTTTATACCACGTACTGCAAGGTCACGGAATCAATTGCCGCCAGCAGCATTTTTGGAAAATTTCAATTGAACCACACTCCACTTACTGTCAAGTGCAGTGGGTTCACATTCCCGTGCATTTATAAAAAAAAAACTTACGATATCTTAATTGTATGGACCCAGTGGGCAGTCGTGTAGTTTTAAAAAAACTGGGTACGCTATGTTCTTCAGTGACTAAGCGTCCATACAACCCGATTCCTACCGGCTTCCCTTTTAGGTTTATTTACGTTCGTATTAGTTTTTGTTTTCTGTTAAAATCGCAATATGTTATCTAAGGCATTTTTTTAATCAGGTTACCTTTTGAATAATTTTATCCTTTGCCACTGGTTCTTAGTAAGACACTGCTTAAACCATTTTCTGTTTACTTTTAAGGTAGTACACAAAAAGTTCCAAATATAAATATGTATTGTCTATAATAGCAACAGTAACAATGTGTGCCGCAACAAGCCGCGGAGTTGCTTAGTGTGTTGTAAAACCGCTGTTAAACAGCTATTACATCTCGCACGAACATTAAGCTTTATTACTTCAGTTTTATTTTGTACCAATTGTTATTTGCCGCGCGCCGGATCCTGTCCAGACGCCTCGACGTTTGTCATCGATATATTATCCGTTTCCATTTGAATGTAAATGTGATTACGTATTGAGAACCGTCTCTGGTTCTTTGGTGTTTTTTTTTTAATACAGGACTCAGGTCTTTTACTTATTCTAGGGGTGGGTTGTGTTGTCTCTTAATATGGAAGGGACAGGCCTTTTGTATTTACTATGCATACTAGTCCATGTAGACTTCGACCTGATACTGGAGAAAGTAACCCACTAACACCGACTTGGAGATCTTAGCACATCGATCGCTCGACCGAGGTGGTTGAAACTGCGAGCAAAACCTAGTATTTTATATGTCAGTCGCCGTCGTGGGAACATTTCGCTCGCGCACAATGCACAGATATTTGCAGTTTTTATTGGATTTCATCTATTCACGCGGCGTTCGGTTGCTTTCCTCGCACGAGTTTCTCTCAATATTTACGTTTTGTTGCGTCTTGTCATTTGTATGATCTTGATCATTTAGTTTAGATTCATGTGTGTGAGTTGTGTAGTCAACGGTATTTCTTGAAATGATATTGTATTTCTATAAGGAGGTTTTGATAACTCCGTTCGCGTGAAAATACTATTCCATATTTAAGTTCTCGCTGTGCACTTTTTCGTAATAATTAAGTGCCAGTATTTTAATCTTTTACTTAGCTATTTGTGGCTGAAAGGTAGATGTTATTGAACCAGAAAAGGATAGCAACTTAATCATAACCTATTGCCAAGTATCGAAATAGTATCTATTAAAGGTAATGTTGTTTGAAACTGCTTTTCATTCTTTGAAGTTTATCCATATGCATCACTGATTATCTTTCCATTGTAGATTTACATTCTGGTTGGGTAAATAAAATTTTGGTCTAAATGGTGTCTATCAACGATTGCTAGTATTATGCAGGCCTGGCTTACTGGATGTAATACCATACTTACTGACCGAGGAATGAGTTAGTATAGCGGATATTCCATCATGCGTAAGCCAATTCATCCAGTTGGGAAAATATCAGCGAATCTCATGAGCAAACATCGAACCGAAATAAACAAATCAAACGATTTCCATCATGAAAGTTCACATTTATCGAGCGAGCGAGATGGACATATCAAGTACAGAGTCAGGCATCAATGGATCTGTCTGGATATACTGTAGGAATATATACCTTATTGATATGTTCTGTGACGGGCGCATGCGTGGATGAGTTATTGGACGGGAGGCCGGGCTGGCGAGGACGCCGCTTGACCCCATTATATCGGTTCTGTTCCCGCGCGTGGAAGTTTATAGCTTGTTAATTGTGACGTATTAATGGAGATTATGACGGGTCTGTTAATATTGACAATATTGGCATAATGTACAATTGCCATAAAATAATGAGAATATCAGGCGGTCATGCGTGCAGAGTTTATTTGACTCGCGTTTGGTTTGTTTGTGATTTATACGTACTCAAATATTGTCAATACTTTTGAGATATTTTCACATCTTTATGATTTATAGCTATTTTGAAGAACATACTAGTATCATTATCAGGAAAGGAATTAAGTAAATAAAAACAAGTACCCACCCAGTTTCCGATTAATCTCCATTGCATTAAGTGTGATTGACAGGTTCTAACAAAGACTTTATTAAAAAAAAAAGGTACTATTTGTTTACATATAATTTTATCCGATTATCGTCTTTATTATTATGTATTTTAAAGGTGTTTAATTTGGGCCTGATAAGGCATTTAATATACATAATTTGTAGTTTTTGAAGACTGCTTTGGTGGCGTAATTGTATTGCGTCAGCATTACGGCACTGCTCTGAGGTTTTGAGTTCGAATCCCGAGTCGGGCAAAGTGATTCTGGGTTCTACTGCTCAGTGTCAGCCCGGAGTCTGAAATTTGTGCCCGAGCAACACACAGTCGAAAAGTGGGTGCACCTCTGCCTACCCACCCCTTCGAGAATATAGGCGTGATGTATTTACTTTTTTAATAACTACATCGTTTTTATTAGTTCTTCAATTGTGGAGTTTTCTACTTTTTCCAGTCTGCTAACCGAATAAAAGTTATATTTCGGGTTGTTTATGGTAATAGAAGCCAAAGATGTGGGTGTTTCAGCCTTTGCACCTTTTTGTTGATTTAGAATAGAGATAGTTTTGTTTTGAAACGTGGAATTTCGCTTTATGAGAAGCGCGAGTAACGGAATGCATTCATAAACAAACAAATCATATAGTAGACGTTGGTATTTCTAGAGTAATCTTGTCTAAGGTTACATAAGTTTATGAAGAGATTTTGATTACGAAAAAGAAAATATACAATTTGAATTTAGACTAATCTATGATATTCAGTAATATCTAGTTAACGAAAACAATGTGTGGCGCCAGAGTTTTGAACTAATTGAAATTCTATGAGCGAATGTTTGGCTTATGAAAAAAGTGCCGCCAAACTATGCAGACTTAATTTAATTCATATGTTTTGGTACGTGAATGTATTCCTGCGACGCTCTTTGTAACTTATATCTACGACTTGGAAGATTTAAATTACCATAATGAGGTTAAAATGAAATTCATTTCAGCACGGAATTCTTTTGAATTGTGCGTTAAAAAAAAAAATTTCTATTATGTTGGTTAGAAAAATAACTGGGTTCGTTATTGATGATATTTTTTTTATGCAAAGTATGACATACTATCGATATCCAAAAACGAATTCGAATTTTAAATAGTCTGAACTCAGCGGCCAGTATTATGTTTCTTTCTTAAATATAGTCTGGTAAAATACAATGCACCCAGTAACAATAATTTGTCGTCTGAGGAGACGTCTTCCGTTCTCGACAAGGTTGCACCGAATCTCGTCCTCTTTTCGAGCGGGGTGTATCTGATACGGCTGAGGTCAAGTCGCGGTGTTATCTGAAACGCGCGACTCGATGAATGGGCACAGTTGTGTTCTTTTTTTGAATGTTCGGAATCGAGTCCTTGTGCTATAAAATGTACCGATTCATTGGAATGGTTATCTGTTACTCGACTGTCCATTACTGGGTTACATAGGTCTTGACCATAGATTATGGGATAGTAATGTGTTTTTTTTTTAGTGTAAGTACTAGTGGATTCTGTTGGATTAGTTTTACATTTCAAAATTTGAATCTAAGCTACAATGTAATGATTTATTTTCCGTATAAAATATTTAAACAATGTTTTCCTGTCAATTTACATACTATTAAGTTATGATAATAATTAACCTGAAGTTTAACCTTTGTGTCGTTGATTAATAAGTATGTATACATAAGGTAAAACTGCAAATATGATGTTCTATATTTATCAATATACCCAAGTCGGCCATTGACGCAAGTAATTAAAAAACATATACTTATTTATACTAGTTTTCCCTCATCGATCCCGCTGCTCGATAATACATTCACGTTTTTTTTTAAATGTTATATGCTATATTAAAAAAAGATATACAATTTTGCAATTTTCCCATTTAAACTATTATGAAGTTTGGTAATCCAGAACTTGGTTTATCTGTACTTTTATTCATTAAGCGCTTTGTACGTATCACCTACGTTTACGTTTATCTAATATCCAAACATCGTACCAAATAGAAGGATAATAGTATTCTTCACTCGAGTGTAATGTCTTGTATTAAAAACAAAAAAAGTAAATTTCTAATGGAGTTCTAATTAGATTCCATCGTAATCTCGAACCTCGAATGCATCTCAAGTCCAGAGACGCGTGTGGGAACTCGGGATGCCCTCCCTCCACGGCACCACGGCTCAGTCATCCACCAACCACGGTCGACGACTGACGCGCCCCGACCTCACGCAAACACATGGCCAAATTTGAATCTTATGTCAACGCGATACGTGTGATATTACAGTGCACGCGAGTGATGTAAAAATAGCAACAATTAACACAATTCTAATTGTCACTGTTGTAAGTGCGATTTTTTTTTTACATATTTGGGAGTTAGAAGTGTTTGTAGTGATAGTTGGTGTAAGGAAGTGGTGTTGATTGCTCATGAGTGATGATTATTGATCACCATGGCGAATCGCGTGATGGGTTACGTGATATGCGGATACAATTCTGTGGACAATTTGATGGTGAGTTTCATTAAGATATCATTAATGTTGTACTTGATTAATTTAAGTAGTGATTGAGGTAATTGTATTCTCTCTCGCTTGCCTTAAGTCATCATTTCGGTTTTCACTTTAGGTCTATTCATTTGATAGTTGATACTATATTTCATGACGAGCTGTAACTATTATACTTAGGTTAACTTAAGTAGTGGTAAAGATAATTGTATTCTCTCTCTATCTTTAAGTCGGCTCTTTATCGATTAAGACTTTAGGGCTATTTACATGAAAGTCGATTTTATATTTCATGACGGGCATAGTAGTTGGCACCGTGATTTGTCT
This sequence comes from Manduca sexta, assembly GCF_014839805.1. Taxonomy (NCBI): domain Eukaryota; kingdom Metazoa; phylum Arthropoda; class Insecta; order Lepidoptera; family Sphingidae; genus Manduca; species Manduca sexta. The sequence continues at coordinate 10,981,770 of NC_051120.1, read as the reverse complement.
ATAATAACAGTATAACTACCTCATGTTTAAGTTCAGTAATCATGGCGCGTGTTATGCTCAACAATTATAATTATGTTTCCGATGTTTTAACAATTATATCGTTTGTTTACACCGCCAATTAGCTTCGTGTAAGCGATGTTGCGGTTTGAAGGACAGCTAGGGGAATTACTGAGTTATGAGATCTTTTTTACTATAGCAAGCGCAATTTTCCTTGCCAGAATTTTGGTGATTTTTTTTCTGCTTATTATCAGTCAGGAGTTTCGAATATGTTCCTGATATGGCGATAATGATAATGTTATAATAAGTTAGAGGCTCGTTATGTTCTTGTAGACAAACTGCGTAAGTAGTTTTGTAAGGCATTGTATGTAAGAACATAATTTTTTTTCATCATCATTATTTCAGCTGGGAATCGTCCACTGCTGGACATAGGCCTTCCCCATTGAACGCCATAGGGACCGGTTCTGGACCGCCCTCATCCATCGGACTCCGGCGACTCTCAAATTTCATTTACTTATAAATAAATAAATAAAAATAAGCTCGCCCTTCAACAAGTCATGTGACGGAGGACACACAGTGAATTGGGTGCAGTAGGTGCATCTCTGCCTACCTCTTTGAGGATTAAAGGAGTTTGTGTATGTGTGTGTGCAAGACTCTTATCCTAAGTTCTAGGTGATGCTACAACTGTTTATAACCGAATTTACAATAACGCTAACTTAGTGTAAGCATTCATCAATCATTAACATAACATGATCCATTGGTCATAGCGAGCCGAGACAGTTATTAGTTCAATCAATTGAATCCAATAACTACGAAGCGATGAGGCAAGTCTGTCGCCCATTCATACAGACATGGCGCGTTTAATGTTAAAAAGGTATTAACAGGGGAATACGTTGGGCGATTTTGGACTCGTCTTTTTGAGTTTTAGACGTTTCAAGTTTGAGATTAATGTAACGGATTAAATTAATTGGTTGAAAATGTGTTATATTTTTTAAAAAGCATACAAACAAAAACTTTTTAATGAAATATAATACCGCCTTCAAAAACCAAAGAATAATTTAACATTATCTACCCACATACTGGTTACCAATTTTGCAGTCGGTGACTTATTAAAATTGCTAGTACACTGCTAAAAAAAAAGAATCATCAAAATTGGTACACCCAGTCAAAAGTTAACAAACATAAAAAAAAAACAGTCGATTTGAGAACTTCTTCCTTTTTCGAAGTCGGTTAAAAATATGTATTTACTTGAAGTAAATAATTATTTCTGAGTCTTCATTTCGTACAATTAAATAACACGATGAGTATGTCGCTCGTCTGTTGGTAAACTACGTCTCCCCATAACACCGGCTGCTAGCCAAAAACTAATCAAGTTAGGTCAAGTCACACGGCTACCTTATTTTGACACGTAAAAAGAACGTAACGCACCGCGTCGCGTTTTAGACAAAATTGGCATACAGGATACCACTGAACACTCCATTCACGAAGATATCGAAACGAGGCCGCGTTGCGAGTTTAAACCATAGACAATAATGTCCCAGCTGAGGTATACAATATTAGCTTACCTACACAGTGCCCGGTCTACCCACAATTGTAAAATCTCAACTGTGCGAACTAAGTTTGGCTCTTGGTCTCCAAACGGCGTTACTTACAATAACAATTACTTTGAATTACAAATGAATACACAGTGGTGTCCTGGTCTCGTCACCTTGAGACATCGGATGTTAATAACCATCAGTGGTTCGAGTTATGTCATGAAACGTGACGCGATAATGTTTTCATTTAGAGCTTTTTGTTTTAGTTCATATTACAGGTTCAAGCACGTCTTTTTTAACGGATAAAACGTGTTCGCGTGATATGAAGCGTCTAGCGTCATAGCTATATAAACACACACACACACAATATCACGCATTTATCCCCGAAGGGGTATGCAGAGGCCTAACCAAGGCACCCACTTTTCCTGAGACATACAACACTACAGTGTAGGTATGTTTAATTTATAAAATATTTTTTTTTTCTTATTCTGTATTCATTGGCCTTTTCTAACTTCTAAGCGTAGAATACACCAAAGATGTTTTTCAAAAGGATGTCGAAACTGCTTCAGGATCGTTTATCAGTTAAGATAACGGATAACTTGGGAGGTCTTGTTTGTTCAATGATTAGTTTCTTACGTCCCAAGTTGTTAATTACGTACATACATAAATTAACACCTTAATACTCTGGTGTAGAAAGGGTGTTATTAACTGGCTAACCCTTCAGATATTAGGGCGTAAATTAATGCTTATTGGTATCGGCCCAGAGTCGGAAATTTGTGTCTAATATGGCGATAGGGTCGCCTCCTATGTCATCATGGGACAGCACACACACTCGAAAAATTGTTGCTCCTCTGCCTATCCCTTGGGGAGTATAGGCGTGAAGTGTGTTATGTTTGTATTATTAAAATTATTGAAACAAACTTGTATATTATTATTTGTGTCATTGGATGCCATTTAACCGTAACTAATGGCCAAAAATAACAATATTTGTTCATACTTTGATAAGACGTAAAGCTGGTGTGGTTAATTAAAGCGGTTTCCTGTTTATTCTTGATTGCGTGAAGTCAGTTTACGTTACACGGTTATTGAAAATAATGACTGTTATTTAAAAATGTATTGTGAGTCTAATATAATGTAATCCTGTAGGGTATGTATGATAAAAACTCTTTTCATTGATCTCGTCTCCCTTATTTATGTCAATATTACATATCGTCGGCTATTTCCGAAAAGCTTGTACCTTCATTCACTATAACACGCAAAGATAAATATATAAATAATATTTATTTGGCAGCGTACTTATACTTTGATATACATGTACAACAATTTAATAATCGAATTTAAAGTGCTACTCTAAAAACTACTGTCTACTTAGTAGGTATTTTGTAGAAAAAGTACTTACAAGTTTACTTCGTCTAAAAACGAATATACAACCTTTTTTAATGTAGCCTACGCACTCGCCGATAGGTATTGGCCACGATTTCCTCACAGTAGCAATACATACTACCCACAACAATTACAAACCACAGCTTGACAATGCACTGCGATATCCTGACACACACACACATACACTCACCCATTTTATCCCTGAAGAGGTAGGCAGTGACACAACCAGTGCACCTCATTTTCGCCATGTGTTCCGTGCCATGATGTGATAGGGGGTCAGCATGTTGTTATATCGGGCAGAAATTTCAAATTCCGAGCTGATAGGGAACAGAAAATCCAATATCATTTTGCTCAACTGAGAAATTGAATCCGATATCTCTGAACGGTAGTCGTACTGCACATCCAATCACTGGCAGTCGTGAAATGTTCATTCTCGTAATACCATGAATTACACTGACTGAGAATTAATAATATTAAAGTTTATAATAGCTTGATTGTAAACGCGAACCTATTGGGAGCTTACTCAATTGTTTTATTTATTAAGTTAGTTTTGGTGTATGCCCTCCCGCGATGTTTTATAGCCAGCTGTAATTTCACATTATGCGGGTGTTGGTAAACGAGGGGATCGTTATGGGAATCTGTTAAGGTTATTTGGTTTCATATTAATGATTCGGTTACGTTAAATGGCGTATATATTTCTCGCGGTGGGTATTCAAGAGAATCCCTAAAAATCCACACTTACAGCTCCGGTCTGATGCTGAACAAAAAATAGTCAATTAAACTTACTGGATCTGAGATGGAGATGAAATCCGAAAATGAGAATGATGTTAGCATAACAGTCTTACTAAACACACTAATATTAGTAGACTATAAATGCCCACAAATTAACCTAGGAGTCGTGGCTTGAGCGGAGTGGACAAGTTGCCTGATCTACCAAAAGTTCGGTCGATACGACGACGCAACGCGTGCGCATCCCCACGACATCTACAAGCGAATGAATCATGTTTGATAGCATCTTTACTAAGCATTGTCACATAATTTTATTCATTAACCATTTCATTGTGTAAAAGTTTAAAAACTCAGTTTCAGAACGTAACATAAAATTTTGCTAGTAATAAATTCTGTGTTGAATGTTGATACATTCTGAAACTCTGTCGATTGAACATTGCGCTACTGTTTGGTTTATGAATGGAAACTATTTTTAGAAGACGGTTTGTTGCCTTCGGTATGTGTGGTTATGTTAACTGTTAGACGCATTATATTTAATGGATATATTGTGGTAATCGATATTTTAGTAAATGCAAATATCTATCGACAAGTTGAGTTTGCAAAATTACTAATGAATTTTGTCGACATAATACTTGAAATAAAACTATTTGTCGGCTTTTATCGCGGTTTTTTATATTGTAATTTTCTCCTGAAGTTTCGAAGACTGCAGTCTTTATAGTCACTTGTACTGAAGAGTTGGACGTCCGAAAAATAGTTTTATTTCAATGTCTAACATACGCGTAAACATAAGAAATCATGTTGTAAGATTTCTGTATTAGTATCGGATATCTATGATGACTTCAATTAAGAATTAAAACTGTGTATTTATAGAATACATCCGGAATAATACAAAGTATTTCTAGACCACCTCTGTAGTTGTATTACTGGATTAGATTATAAACTTGGTGCAGCATATTCGCTTAGCGTAATGACGTTTAGTGCAATTAATTTCATACTGATTCGATGTAGTAATCTATTCGATTAATGCCTTACGAGCAAACTGGAAATATGTATTGCAACCTTGCACTGATCTGTCTGGCTTTCGAATGAAGTTTAATATAATTTTATTGCAATATGAAGTAAGCGTATAAATACTATACACTGGTTAAATTTAATGAAAATAATGTGTCGATATTATTGAATTATATTTTTTATAAAAAAATTTAAACCTCATAAATATTAAATTTTGGATAAGTTAACGATATTACAACACTAATTTTAGTAGCATATACTACACTACACATAGCATTTCTCTTTTACTTCCAATCTTCTGTACTTCCTTGAACATAATCATATCGATTATATGCGGCAAATTGTAATCGATTATTTTGAATTCATTAACTACGAAACCGTTCAATGTTTTATCAGTATTTCACATGAATGATGTATAAATATAGAAAGGTAACCTTTAGGTAAGTAACAAACAATTTGTTAACAATACAAGCCTTCAACGAATGTAAACGATTATTGTTGAAGCGAATCCATCAGCATACCCAATGAAATCGATTGTCAAGAGTAAAATACGCCTTGAATCGAATCAAGTGGGGAATGACGTCATCAGTGTTCAATTTTACTGCTGTTGCGTGAAACATGAATGAAATATAAATATAGTAGCTTGTGAACGTTGGTATGCGTTTGAAAAATGTGAATGAATTTTGGGAAGTTGTTGAATATTATCTATTGATAAAAATCTTGGTAGATATACAAGATATAACTGATGTTATATAAATATATAAATGATATTAAATTAATCTAGTTATACATAAAAGCGGGATCGTTTTATAACTAATGTAGCCGCTTATATTATGGTAAATAAAAATACTAAAGCGTGGCGTGCTCTTGAAAATATACTGATCTACAATCTTACTTCTTGACTATCGGGCTATATGCATCGACTTTAAATTAATATTTGGGAATCACACAATTGTTTTTATGTATGCGGGGAAATGCTACGAATTGAACATGTGGTCCTTTGCTTCTCATTTAATTTATCCCCTGTGCCACGGAAGCTATACTTTTTTGTTTTCGCAGAGAAAGTTTAATTACAACTACTGCCTTGTCGAAATCATCGGACAAACTAAATAATGTAGTATATTGTCGAATCATTTTAAAGCGTTTTCATGTAATTAAATGATTTAATTGAACCTGTAAAATGTTATACATTATTTAGATTCCGTCAATATTAACTCTACCATCAGTTCGGAAAGCAGTTCTCACCAGAGAAATTTGTGCAAGAAAACTGTTGTTCTTTTCAAAATCAGTTTAAGGCACTAATTACAGTCCATCATACAAAGAAAAATAGCATTATACAATTCATTCATATCTTCGCAAAATAGGCAATTAATACATTTTTAATTCCCATACGAGTGCGCAACCCTCTCAAAAACCATGACAATTCATAACTCGGTCTATTTAAATATGTATTTATAACTAGCTTCCGCCCGCAGCTTCGCCCGCGTGGATTTCGGGTTTCAAAAATGGAGGAGGTGCTCAATTTGTCGGGATGTTTTTTTAATTTATGGTGGTATGCAGGTGGTCCGATTGTCCGGTCAGGGTCTGATGATGGGATCCTGGTGAAATCGAAGGAACTTTTAACCATTAAGGTTGCACACGAAATGACGGAAGCTTAAAAATGGAGTAACTTCTCCCGTTTTCCCAACATTTTCCATCACTGCTATGCTCCTATTAATTGTAGCGTGATGAAAAGTATACTATAACCAGCTCAGGAGTATGAAAAATAATTGTACCAAGTTAAGTTAAAATCCGTCGAGTAGTTTTTGTTTCTATAACGGTTATACAGACAGACAGACAGACAAAAAATTTACTAATTGCATTTTTGGCATCAGTATCGATCCCTAATCACCCCCAGTTATTTTGGAAATATAAGTATTTCATGTACAGAATTGACCTCTCTACAGATTTATTATAAGTATAGATATGCAAAAGTAGCTCAAAAATTGTCCATAACGAAAACATGCATTTTAAAGTAAAACAAAAGAAATAATATCGTGAAGCCAACCAAATAACTAATGATATATTAAATTTTGTGACTGTTCAATTTAGTCGGGTCCGCGATATCACTTTTGTTGAGTTTCAGAACGCGACATTACATTATTATATTCTGTGCTCCAACGCACACTGCTTTGATGTTAGGAACACACCTACATTGCTTAGACAACAGTGAACTTTATACAATAGCAATAAAGCTCAAATTGACTCTACGTATTAGTTAGAAAACGTTTGTATGGGAAATAGAAAAATGCTGTTTTGAGGATTTTCCCGGCAATTATTCGAATTTTTCTCACCTTTTAAAACTTCCCTAGACCTCCACGAATAATTCAAGACCAAGATAAGATAAATCCGTTCAGCCGTTCTCGAGTTTTAGCGAGACTAACGAACAGCAATTCATTTTTATATATATAGATATCAATTTTCAAATACACATGCAGGACGCTATATTTTCGGCCACGCGTTTGTTTAACAAACACGTTTTTCAGTCCCAAAAAAAAATTTGCCACATACACGACGACTTCAAAGCGCTAACATGAATAAGATCATTGAGAAGTTAGCGTGATAACAAACAGACGGACGGAACGAAAAACATGTTGATGTAAACGTTTGTGAACGTGTTATTCTATGGCACATATTTATTTTGTAATGTTAAGAAAAACAAGGAATTTACAGCGTACAGCCTTGATCCATTTTAATGAAGTTTTATAGGTTTTCATAGATTAGGAATTTGTTTGTAAACAAGGCTTAGTAAAGCGGTAAACGGTGGTATTTTCAAACTGTTATGATTTAGAAACCTTCAAGAAACGACCTTCTTTCTACCTTAATTGTTGGGAATGATTGAGTAATTCCTCTGGTATGCTGATAGTATATTTTTTTTCCTTTTTTCACATAGAACCTGACGTTGATGCAGTTCAAGAATTAGACTAACATATTGCAGTTGCGTTAGTTTACGAAATCGTTTATAAACTTTTCGAAATTTAGCAAGGCAGGGCATTTGCAAAAGGATAGATAGTCTTAAATGTACTTTCAGTCAAAAACCTCAAAACACAAAATAAGTCAATAAAATAACCCGGATAAGGCTAATCGCACTAAAATAGCTGTAAACACGATATGCGTTGTTAACTGTTCCCTGCTGTTTTCGCCCAGTTCCTGGGATGGGTCGTTGACACGTGTGTCCAGGAGAAATGGGACGATACGGCCCGCGAATGATCCAGTACGATGACATGACCTAGCTGGGTGTTCTGATTTTGAATTGTTCTAGATCAATTGGTTATTTGTACATTGTCTTCGTGCATTTAGGTTGGATTTCCGTGTTTAATAAAGAGCGCACGTGTCGTGGACGTCGCGTGTGAGTGCGCGAATAGTTTTACTAATTTATATTTAGTTGCTTTTTTATCTTTGTATGGCGAAGGCAGGCGCTTGATCTGAGAATTCAGTGTATTCCAAATGTAATGTCGAAAAAGAGATTACATTCGTCGGCCAGGATTATGTCGGCCCGTCTTACAAGATTGTCAAATTATTTAAACAACAGATGTAGATAAACATTGCTAAAGTCTTCAAAATATGCAACTTATGGCAATATAACACATGAAATCAATTCACCAGATGTGACGGACGATAGACACATTTGTTTTTATATAGAGACGCGAATGTTTTTGTAGCGCCTCGGTGTAACACTGTTTGTTATGTAAATATTATTATCTTCCCGCACCATAACGGCGGTGCAATGCATTTTATTTCTTTTTGGTTTGTAAGGATTTGTTTTGCCGTATTGGTACGGTTTGAGTATTTTTCCACGTTTGTTGTTATAAGATGTCATCGTTGACCAGATTTTGTTGATTGCGTTATAAATAACACCCTCGTTTGGGTCGGAGTTAGAAAATTAGTAAATAATGTAGGTATATAAAGAATTAGGCAGTTTTAGTTATATTAGGTTCTTAAATGTTTTTCCTTCAATTTTCATTTAAACTATTAAATTTTGTAACCGCTTCTCGTAAAACCAAAATATAAACTATTTTGTCTCTTTTTATTTTCTTTACTATGATAAGTAATAGATAACCTTTATATTTTATAGTCAGTGAATTTTAAAACAGGAATTATCTCTTTTTCTTTATAAATATTGAAGGAAGAGTGACCAATCACCGATGAATATTAACAACACATTCATTACCAAGTTACTGACCGTGCATCTAATCATTTATTACTGAGAATAGGGCCACGTTAATTGCTATTATAGAAATGGTTGGCCCGTGTTGGCCAACATAATTATCATAATGAATTGTTATGTGGCTCCGGTCGTGAGTCGCGCCTCCATTGTTACGCTCTATTGTCGCAGTTTCCGTCAGTTTTCCTAAGTCTTGGTTTAACACGACTAACGTTTACCTGCGACCTCGCTCGCGTGAAAAAGTTTCGGGCGATAAATATTTTCTCTGGATAAAAAGTAGTCTATAGCACTCAGGAGAAATGTAGCTTTCTATTAGAGAAATAAATTTCAAAATCGGTTTAGTATATCCTGAGATTAGCGCGTTCAAACAAAACACTCTTCAGCTTTATATAACTTGTATAGATTATTGTTCGGATCATGTACTAGGATTCTCGTTTGAGACGAACTTCAATCGGTTTTGTGGTTTATATATGTATAGTATTTTACACATTATCTATACTCTATACTTATAATAAATCTGTAGAGAGGTCAATTCTGTACATGAAATATATTTCCAAAATAACTATCAGGGGGTGATTAGGGATCCATACTGATGCCAAAAATGCAATTAGTAAAATTTTTGTCTGTCTGTCTGTCTGTCTGTCTGTCTGTCTGTATAACCGTTATAGAAACAAAAACTACTCGACGGATTTTAACGAAACTTGGTACAATTATTTGTCATACTCCTGTGCTGGTTATAGTATACTTTTCATCACGCTACAATTAATAGGAGCCGAGCAGTGAAGGGAAATGTTGGGAAAACGGGAGAAGTTACTCCATTTTTTAAGCTACTGTCGCGTGTGCAACCTTAATGGTTAAAGCTACATAGAAATCATGTATGACGGAAATGTTCTCCTTAAAATTATGTAAAAATATCCCACGACAGCATATGTCTATCTTTTATGGTTGACTCACAATGACACGTGTAACTCCCGATAGCTTAGCAGTTCGAAGCTTTCTCATTATATTTGTTTACTAATCTTAGGAACTATCGGTCCAAACTGAAAAATTCTTTTGCGTTGGATAGCCCTTTATTTGTGGATTGCTATAGGCTATATATCATCACGCTATACCCGATAGGAGCGGAGCAGCAATGGCTAATCTCTGGAACTACCGGTCCAAACTGAAAAATTCTTTTTGCATTGGATAGCCCTTTGTTCGTGGAGTGCTCTAAGTTATATATCATCACACTATGACCAATAGGAGCGGAGCAGTAATGGCTAATCTTAGGAACTACCAGTTTGAACTGAAAAATTCGTTTTGTGTTGGATAGCCCTTTATTTGTGGGGCGCTATAGGCTGTATATCATCACGCTATGACCAATAGGAGCGGAGCAGTAATGAAACATGTTACAAAATACGGGCACAATTTATTAGTTTTGAGAGCTTCCGTTGCGTGCGCTGCGTAAACGGTTAAAGTTATGCAACAATGATGTATGTCGGGATTATTCCTCTTAAAAAGTTCTAAAAATATATATTATAAAACAAAGTCCCCCGCTGCATCCGTTTGCCTGAACGTCTTAAACTCAAAAACTACCCAACGTATTAAGATAAAATTTGGTATGGAGACAGTTTGAAACCCTGGGAAGAACATAGGCTCCCGGGAAACTACTATTTTTATAATGGAAAACTTTAGCCTGAAAAACTTTATAACGCGGGCGGAGCCGCGAGCAAAAGCTAGTTATGGATAAAATCCTAAGCCAATTCGGGCAGCATCTGAATTATAAGTCGATATATTTAACATATATAGACTCACATTCTTTGGCCCGTTCTCTATTTGATCGAGTATTATTATCTAAAACATTCCGCTTTCCACGGCCTATGTGCCCTTATTTCAGGACAGCTAATTAACGCGTTTAGTGTGACGTTTCCTCCTAAAGGACGGCTTCCGAGCGTTTTATTGCCAGTTTACCGCTCGCCCGTGATTCCGGACGTCCCGGTTGATGGCTTTCCCGGTTTACGACTACATCCGGGATTCGGTCCGAACTATAAAGTAGGGTATTACTTTCTTTACTGTCTATTTAGGGCATTTTGTGACTGTTAAAATAAAGGGGACTTAAATATAGTAATTTTTTTTCTTTACTAACTTTTAGTTGATGTATCGTGAAAAATCGGGATTAAAGTCCCGCTATATGTTTTCCCGGGATAAAAGTAGCCTTCGTTCTTTCCAGGCCCAAATTATTTCGATATAAAATTTTATCGAAATCTGTTCGATAGTTTTGGAGTTTATCGCGACGGATAGATAGGCAGACGCGGCGGGATCTTAGGTCAAATCATCTCTGAAACAACAAAACACATTGCCAGACTTTGTTTTTTTCTAACCATTTCCTGGAATAAAGCCTATAACATAGATATTATATTCCAATGTTGTTCGAACGATAATGCGGTTTCAGCATTATATTTAAAAAATCCTTCTAAGTTTAAGATTACCGAGCATCACGATACAAGCGTTATCTTCAGCCCAAAACACCTTTGGTTTGTTTACAAAACATGTATCGGGCAGGTGTTGCAGATAAGGTTGAAAATGTCTTGCGTCCCTCTCGCCCTCTCGTGCGAGATATATATCCGTCTCGGTTTAGACATGCACCGTTGCAGGGGCTTTGCCCTCGCCACGTGCCAAGCGGTTTTGTGTCTAGCGGTCACGGACGTGTGGTCCGCTAGTATCGCAGGTTTTGGTAAAATTCATTTCTTTCGAAGTATGAAAGTTTACGACTTCGTATTATTAAAATAAATAATAATACCAACATTATAGGGATATTACTGAGAAGGGTTAAGGCCTTATTCCACCAAGTTGGCCTTGTGCGAGTTAGCAGACTTCACATACCTTAAAAACTCTGTTGGTAACATTTTTAGATATGCAAGCCTGGTCTTTTTGTTATTTACTAGAATATAAAAAAATATAATCATTGAATATAAGGTTTTGTTCAAAGGGCTTCAAACCTGATAGACCTATCCATAATTAAAGTTACACAATGTACTTTTCCGGGACAAAAGTAGTCCATTTAATCCAGGAAATTTATTCAATGTTTAAAAAATTTCATTCATATCTGTCCAGCGGTTTCCGCGTTTACTTCCAACAACCACCCAAAGATTCCTATAAAATTTTGTAATTTTAATATTATTAATAACATTTTTCTTACAGCTGTATCTATACAGCATTGCATTTATACAAACAGAACTATAGTTTAGTACTCATTTGTTCTGAGCATTAACCACATTGTACGAGAAGTATCGCGCCGAACACCATTATAAGTTCATTAGTCACTTGCGCAGGCGCATGTTGTGTTAAACACTGTTTATGTTGATTTTATTGTTATTTTTTTTATAGTCTTTATTTGTTTTGATGTATGCGCAGCTTTATTAATAAGTGACTATTATTTTTAATTAACATAGTAATTATTGTTGGGAATGCATTTAGCGGCTGTATGTTTTTTGAGATTGACTTGTCCAATGGATAATGGTATCCACCATATTTAGCGGGATATTTATGTTTTTAAGGCGTGTGCATTAATGGCAGCATTTTATACTGGATATTAATCTAAGTAAAAATACTGAACAACAATCTAATTTGATAAGGGTATCTAAAAGCCTAGTTTCATGACTAGGCTGTTCCATGAATGTCTTTCTTTTAAAAAGTCTATCCATATGTTTTTTTAAGTTCATCAATATTTGAAATAACAAACGTTACAAATTAAGCATATTTCGCAAGAGCCACATTGTGTTCGGAAATAAAACAGGGCGTAGTTTTTGCGTTCGCATCGCTATGTATGTCTGTATGTACCCACTTCATGACTTTGTTGATGTTTCGACACCACTAATGCTACACTAAATACAAGTGGTATTTATTAACATCTTGTAATAATAATATTATATATGCAAAAGTTTCTGAAGATGTTTGCATGTTTGTTAGAAGTAAACGCAATAACCGCTGAACGGATTAGAATGAAATTAGGCACAGTGATAGTTTATGTTCTGGATTAACGAATAAGCTAGTTTTTACCCCAGAAAAATGCAAAAGCTGGGTATGTTTTAGGTGTATTATACAAGCACAGCCGCGAGCAAAACTTAATAAACTCGTGCATGTACTCCAAATCTACTGTAATGTTACATGATTTACGATCAACAATCGAAATTTCTAAGGTTTGGATGGGATTGTCTTTATTAGATGTTGGGCCGACGCCAGAACTAGAATTGTTATGTTCCAGAATAAACAGATTAATCAGTTTATAACGCTGTAATGTAAAGCTTTGTTTCCTGTGCCAAAAATTGATTTAAATCGACGAAACGTGTGATATTAGGCAAAAATAATTACACTTGACGTTTGTAGTGATAATAAGGTAGAAGATATGTTAAATATCACAGACCTGAGACCTGATTATGCTACCATTCATAATGAACCTGTAAATCGTAATTGCTGTTGGTGGTATATACCTATAGATATCCGCCCTAAGAGCGATCACCACCACAAGTTGTAAAACCCGTCTATAGTGGACAATATAAGTGGGTTGCGTTTCGGGATCAGTCTGCATATCCGGTTTCAATTGCTGGCATAATTGAGTCCACTGGCAAGGGGTAAACATCTCTCGTCAGTCAATGTATCTGGAGTCCAGTCCACTCATCATCAGGTGCAGTGGAGTGACTTTGGCTTGCTCGTATAAAAAAAACTGTAGAGCTGACCATCTAGAGCTGTAGAGTCCTTAACTGTTTCCACAAATATGCTATCTTGACGATGCCCAAATTATGCCGGCTTGATTGTATGGATGTACAGTTTTAATATTGACACGCGATTCCATGCAAATATACGAGATATGAGATTTTAATGCTACAACGGCTGCTTTTTTAGTGCATTGTCGTGGTACGCATTTTTTTATCTAGAATAATATAATCTAGAAGGCCATGGTGTAGTTTCTGGTGTAGTAATATTATACATCTACATAGAAGGTATGAAGACACGCAATAGTTTTGTCGTAATGCCCACGCCGTCGTCCTGTCGCTGCGTTACTCGTAATTAATGTATAATTACGCGGAAGCTTCCTTCCTCAGTTTGAGTAAGCGATGTGTAATTTTATAATTGCTATTTGACGTAATATACATGGTATGACTTCTAATAGCGAGTACTTTTTGAGTTAAGATGAATAAAATACATAACATAACATCACGCATTTTATCCCCGAAGGGGTATGCAGAGGCGCAACTAGGGCACCCACTTTTCGCCAAGTATGTTCCGTCCCATGATGTGATAGGGGGTGAGCCTATCGCCATATCGGGCACAAATTCCAGACTCCGGGCTGATACTGAGCAGAAAAACCCAAATATCACTTTGCCCGACCCGGAATTCGAACCCAGGACCTCAGAGCGCTATTGTACCGGACAGGCAATACAACTACGCCACCGAGGCAGTCAATGAATAAAATAGCAACACGCGTTTTTAGAGTTGCGTTACTGCGTACCTCATAAAGGAAGCCCTATAGGATCATTTTGTTGTTCGTCTGTCTATCAATTCATTTTCAGGAACGCGTAGAGGTATCAAGTTGAAACTTATATAAAAACGCCGTGTCTACGGTATCTAACGCGGTCAAAAGACCGTTTACGTCGCATATTTTGCGCTTTCACAAAGGAATCAAAACCTATACGGTACTTCCCGTTGACCTAGAATCATGAAATTTGTCAAGAAACAATGTCTTATTATACATGTAAAAACAGAAAACCGTAAATATGTGGTTTGGTGATAAAAAAAAAAACGAATTAGTACGGAACCTTCGGTGCCTGAGTCCGACTTGCACTTCGCCGTTTTTTTTTAATATTGACTACTACTACCATTAAATGTAGGCTGTGTTGTTGTTCAAACATGTTAAACTGTGGTTTAACCATTAAGGCATAACAGATTTACTTTCGCAATTTATAATGTTAATCACTAGGCCGGCTTGCATTATGAATAATTTGTTAGCGTCATTCCCCATGGTATGTCTGGATCATTGCTTTGTACTGAGTTGTTTTGCAGCTGTTTATGCTTTAGGCAATGTGTTTCCAGTGCTCCTAATTAGTTGTGTCCTAAATATGGACCTGGGTGAATAAACATTTGTGTTGTAAATGCTTGATCACATATTACAACAGAATTTTATGATGCAATTATTAAATCAATAAATATATAGTTTTAATTGTTTTTTCTTCTCATTGAGTCTTTGAATGAGTGCCAGTTTGATTGATAAATGGTTGCATTTGATCTAGGACTTCAATAATTTGTTTAGAAATTTATTGACTGAGATTTAGTATACTAACCATGGTGATGCTATTATGGACATTATGAGACTGACCATCAAGGATGCCAACCCTTTAGGATATCGGGAGTTGTGTAAGTAATATAAAGATTCGTGTGGTGTGAATATATAGTTTTATTCATTGGTCATACCTCGCGCGTGCTATCAGTAGAGTAACTTGCTCGTATAAGTATATAATTAGAGGGTACTATTTACTGTGAAATCTTTATAACTACGATGAAATATGTGAAAAAAAAGCCTAGAAAACTTTGTTAGCCCATTTTTTTAATGTTTGGTGTACTTAAGAAATTTTGAATTTTATGCATAGACCTCACAATCATTCAAGAGACACGATATATTTCCAAAGTTTTTTTTGTTTTGCTAATTAGTTGAATGACTGTAAGCGTCCGCCCATAAACAGCAGCAACAACGTACAAAACTTTGAATTAGAAAGTACTACGTGGCACTTCACGTCACTCCACTGCGTTCAAAACACTGAAACACAGATGTTAAGTCTCAAAATGTCGAGTAATTAGTAATTACGTTGACGGCAATGCCCTTAAAATCGGACCATAACAGTGCATGACTACTGCTGCTTGGCAGCAGAAACAGACATAGTAGTGGAACCTACCCAGACTCCTCGAATAGGAGGGATCAAGTACATAACCTATCTTGCTGACGTAGTCTTTGATGCACGGATAGATAAAGATTAGAACAGCTCTGATACGTCAATCATACGGAATGATAGATTTTGCTAGTCTTCCGAGATATCTCAAGAGCGTAACTATGCAATGCAACCGTGACTGCTTAAAAGTTGGGTCAATGTACTTGCAGTAAGTTTAGAGTATCAAATGATGCTATTTGGTGTACGTTTTTGAAATAACATTTTGGTTCAAAACTGATTGTTCAGATTTCAAAAAATCGAATTCAAATATTGTTATCAATCACATTCAAAACAATTTGACCTCAGAAATTAACTAGCAGTTGTAAGCATTTTGAATATAAGTCTTAACAATAACCGTTGGTTCCTAACTCTCTGCACTTGAACGTACGGAAGGTCTCGCATTTGTTATTACGTGTACTCGAATGTTTATAATCAAAGCGCAGACGCACTCGGCGCGTCTGTCGTCTCGTTGAGATTATCATGAGTCAGAAGCTATGCGCTGTCTAAACAAGCTCAGTGCATGGTGATGAGTGGTTCGCGCCTTGAACCTCACGGTGTATTGTGGAGAGGTTTTCTTGCTGTTCTGTCGGTTTAATAGCTCTAAGTAGAAGTCTTAGAACAATGAAAGATTGAGGACATTGTTTAAATTAACAGCCTGTCTAATTCCACTATAACATAATATGGTACAAGTTAAGATTTCATCGTCAGCCATTGTGTAGATATTGTTCGTTAATGGAGTATTTTGGAAGAAATTTACTACAGTGTGGCGACCTTGTGGAATGAACTTACGCTTGCAGCATCTTCATATCGATTCAGTTTATAAAACTCTATGTTTAATACTAGGTATATTTTGACGTTAAGGTTGGCAGTGGATCAGAATTTCTGTCGGATATAACGATTAGCTGTTAGAAGAGGTAATCAGAAATGCTACCATATCCAACTTTAACATTAAGAAGTTCATTACCTAAAATAGCCAATCCTCAGGTGCCAAGTTGGAATCCCTGTGACTGGAATATTCAGACGCTGGTCTGCGAAACCATCGCGTTTATCGACACCCATCGGTGCGGCATACAAATGGATTCTATTTATATTGAAAGGTTTCGAATCGTGACTTCGACGACGTGTACGGTGATTACTGATTGAGAATCGCTGTCCGGAAAGAATGGTAGTTTTTTGTAGAGTAGATTTTGTACCGGCTCCGCCCGTGTAATGTTTTTTTCCCAGTAACTTAAACATTTGTTAAAATTTTGGTTGTCATAATAAAATGAGGGAAGTAGATTTATAATCCTTGATTTCTGATTTAAAGGAACTGAACATCGTAGAGAGGTAAATCTGGAATTTGATTCCTTTTCAAAAACTGGTGAAAATTACTTCTCACATGAGGTTTATAGGAATAGGATCTACATTAATTTTGTAGTTCTTGGTAGTGAACTTGCTTTTAAGTTAAACTATACCTTACTATCACTTACCATCACCACGAGGTCATGCGTGGTCACTCGAGTGTCTAGTGTAGGTAATGAGTGTTTACACACGGCTGACAACGCACCAGCGTATATGGTCACGGTATTTGGAACGGGTTTCATTCGCTTCCATGTCGTTGAACTTAGAAATTGTGTCCTTCGTGCTATTTGGTTATGATCTACTTTTGTGTTGTCCTAGATTGAAGTTCCAATTTCCGGAACTATTTCTTTAACAGAGATATTGTTACATGATATTTAAGTCACTGACAAATGGCAATAAACTCTTGTAGCCCCTCCGGTATTACTATCTCTACTACTCCTGCGTTAGTGGTAGGAGTTTCTTATGCGAGGATCCGTCGGGGTAGGTGCCGTCGTAATGTCTATCTCTCAATAGGCAGCAGTGTGCGTGTGCTGTTTTGTTCCGTTATGAAGGACATTGTAGGCAGCGTTATTAGTAGGCATTGTGATTGGATTACCACGCAATGCTTTGTAATTTAAAAGTGGGATCTGTTGTTACTGTTTATATTATTACGCGGTTTACAATCAGGCGAGCAGCTTTCTATTATAATCAATATTAGATATATATGTTGCTTCAATATTAGATTAAACATTTCCCACGAATAACATTTTTATGTCATTCAGATAGCGTCACGTTATCTCGATTACATAACTTCCTCAATAGAAAGAAGTCGGATAAGTCCAGTACGGTTCCGTAACAATCCCCCGTTGTGTTCGTGGCGCGGGGCCGGGCGCTGGGGTCGACAACCGAGCCGTGGGAGCGGACCCCAACAGCTTAACGGTCGTTACAACTCTTCCTATAACCAGACCATTGTTTTCAGTGGCGGTTTCTAGTTTCTATGTTGCTTGAGTTTATAGGCCTAAAATCACGATGTTTTGGATGAGGTCAAATGAGTCGTTTGTGCGGTTTATGCAATGTTTCTTAATGATGCTATGAAAGAATATAATGTTCAAATCGAATCAAGATTGCAAAAATATATATCACGCCTATATACTCGCATACATAGACAGATCCTATTACTTGACAGTTGGCTCGATCTTGATGTACTACTTTCATGAATTTCATGCATTCCCCGCTGTTTAAGATACTCTGTAGCTCTTTAGTTGACAGCCGTATATTTTCGAAGTTAACCTTTATAAGTGTTTGATCAGCGTTAACCATCTAATTTGTAACTGAAGCCAATGAGTTCAGTTCCAGGCGGGTGCGACTGCGGGCTCGCCAATGGTTCGTATCCGGCTCACAATTGAGCCGCCCGCCAGTCACCGCCCGCCACCGCTGATTCTCAATTTGTCGCTGTTTTCTTTTTTCTTCACCACTGTGATTGCGCGCTGCGATTGCTTCCTGTTATTAAGATGTTTTTGTGCTGTAATGCTAAAGGATTTGCGGGTTTTATTGTGTTTTTGTGACAGGTTAATTAGGTATCGCTTCATCGGTTTGGCGGCGTTTTTGTCGTGAAATCGGCGAGGTGTGTAATCTATGAAGTTCTGGATTTGATTTCTAAGTCGGAAGAATGAAGTCAACGTTCGACTTTGATAGATAACTTACTTACCTTGGATTGGAATTTAGATGTGGTGCTGCACATATTATTTGGATCTTATTATATGGGACATAATATGTAAATAATGTCGGCAAAATGCAGGCGAACTAGATGCGCTTACGCCTACACTTCTGGTCATAATTAGTCAAGCTGTGTATGTTAATTTTGCAAAAAAAAAATTTTAATAAATAAATGACTTGCAGATTGGTGATGTTTTTGATACATGTGTTATTAAAATGCATTTTGCCTTTTTGTGGTTATTTTGTTTTTGCTTTATAATTATCGTTATTACATCATTTGTGCTTAATTTTTTGGCATGGTTAAGATAAGGTTATGTAATGTTTGTTGTTATTATGCAATTATAAATAAAGAAAGAACTTTATAATCCAAATACGTGCATCATAAGAAGTATATAATTATTATAAACATGGAATCATTTTGTCTATATAACGAGTTTACTACCTCGGTGACGTAGTTGTATTACGGTACGACTGCAGTGCTGACGTCTTGAGTTCGATCCCCGCGTCGGGTAGTGATATTGAGTTTTGCTACTCAGAATTTGTGTCAAATATCGTGATACGTTTGCTCCCTATTATATTATGGGACGGAATACGCACGGCGAAAAGTGGGTGCACCAGTTGCGCTGCTGGCCCCCTTCAGGGATAAAAGGGGCTAGTGTGTGTAATGATTAAAGAGTTTACTAATTTAGTAGACATTTTCCTTTACAAGCCAATTATGCGTTTGTCCGATGTAAACACCTATATATACTATTTATTAATCCAGAGCGTGGTCTATCTGTGCCATAAACATTATATGATTCAGCGGTTTCTGCGTCCATTATAAAATATCCAAACATGTTTACACACTTTCGCATTTATAATCCATGACTATAATATAAAGATAAACACTCGCCCCATGTAAATTGCGATGCAATACTTCCCACGAATCGAAATCAGATAACTGATTATGAACCTCTCAGCTAAATGAGCTGTTAAACAGTGGTTTATTTACGTTAAGCTTCAGAGCGGCTCGGTTTAAATGCCGGATATACGTTCGTATTTATGTCCAAATGCCACTACTATGTGTGCGTGTTGTAATATGGAGTTGGACATGACGTACGAGTGAGTTCGCAGTGAGTATTTTTTGTGTGTAGGTTGGTATAGCCTGTTGTTGAGTTTCGTAGGTGACGTTGCTTAAGTTTTAAAGTAACTTCTTTAGCACATTTTTTTTAGTTTTAGTCTCGTGAGAGTTTAACGTTGCAGATGATTACTTACCATTAGGTAACAGGGTATGAAAGAATATAGTTTTTTTTTTTTAATTTTTTATGAATTTCCTAAAAAGCTATCAATTATATAGTTTGAAATTCTTAAATGCAGGTATTTGTTGGCATGTAAAAATGGTTCCAGTTTTTTTAGTCAGTAACATAAAAAATGTATATAATGGCACGCGTTACTCACAAAAGATTTTGTTTTATTAAATCAAACAAAGTTGTTTCTGTGGAAATACACATTCAGACTATAAATTGTACAAAAAATATAACAGCTATGTTAAAATACGACATAATAGACGAATTCTTAAGTGAGGTCCGTCACGCGTCGCATGTCACGAGACAATACGTCGGTTATTGCGACGCGCCGTCATTTCATACATTATTTATAATGTTGAGAATATTTTATGTTTTTTTCATCTGTGTTTAGTTTGTGAGTTGATAGTATGAAGTTACGATATCCGTTTTAGATGTTTACAATGACATTTTGTGGTCTAGAGTATTGGTATTGGTAGACGTATTAAACCAATTAGTATTTTAATTTCAGATTCAGTTATTGAATATATGACAAATATGTACAGGTTCGTTTTGACATTGCGTTACTAAACGAAACTATATACTCGTCTTCACCTCTGCTAACATTATGGCAAAAATAATTCATGAATTACAAATATTTTCACCAAAAATCCCGGTTAGTTTTCTGATTTTTGATCATTTTGTAGTTCATTGCCAGTATGGCGTATGCGTGATTGTATTTCTGGCTGTGTTGTTTCCGCTGCGACGAATTCTCTAGGCGTAGCTGTAGCGTTGTGTTTTTACATTGATATTTATATTGATATTTATTTTTCGAAACTTAGTTTTTTGTTTTACATCTACGGTTTGAGTAACTTACTGTAAAGTGTTATTTCCAAGAAGATAAACATGTGGTATCATTTAGTAACGCAATTTTAAAATGACCCTGTATATTCACAAAAATATATTAATTTTGACGATTATGTCAGAACATAAAGAATAATATTATAATGTTCGAATAATTTTGTTTTGAAATGAGTTATACCTACTTGAAATCATTTATTGTAAGCGAGGTCAGGGTTCAGCTTATTAAAGCTCGATAAGAATATTTAACCCAATTATTCAAACACTCAATCATTTACGTTTGTTTGTCGGTTTAGTATCGTTTGTCATACTAATGAATTGTCGCTCCTCGTTATTTATTTTCCTGTTGCATGTATTTTATATTTTCATTTCTATGAAATAGGAATATTACTGTTAAGTATGTGAGTTTAATGTCTGCGTTAAATTGATCCAACTTTCATTTGCCTTTGGCGCATTTACTCACTTTATATACAGGGTCATTTCGACATTGCGTTACTAAATGAAACCACAGGTTCGTGGTGACCTCTGCTAACACCGTGCAAAAGATTATTCATAAGTAACGTATATTTACGTCAATAATCCCGATTTTTGATTTATGGTTTTTTGATCACGCTGTCTCTTAGCGCGCTTAACTGAAGTGAATGAACTACGTCACAGCTGATGATATTATTACCGAACCTATAGGGTTCAGAAGGTCAGCTCACAAATGAACTCCCAATACGTTCACTGACTTGGTTGCAACAGTTCATTGAGTCAATAATTAATTACTACAAAAATATTTCGTCAATTATAAACGTTATTTTCGTTAATAAAATAGTTTTCTTACCAAAAAAGTTACCTACATAATTCCTAAAGTTACAAGATTTAAATCTATTGGTATCGTATTTTTTAAAATTCTACATGATATTCCGACATTTATTTTAATTCCAACATTAATATTTCGGTTTGTCATAATATCTAAAAGAAGACTACGTACACATTACCGAACGTCATATTATGCTTTCTGTACCATTTCTTTGCTATGGCAATACGTCCGAGTCTTTGACCGAGTGAAAAGAGCGCGCGATTATTCAATACAATAGTCGTACTCTTTCTCGCCTAAACTAGCAATGTTGTCAGTATAAACCTTTTTACCAAAAGCTTGCTAAAACGACACAGCATTTCAAAAATTCTGATATTAGATTATTTTTTATTACATGATGTTCTAACAGATTTAACACACAATTGTATTACAAAAATAAAATAAGTAATGATTTATGATAAAATGATTAATGAAAAGTCTACCTAATTAAAATAATACACAGCAATATTTTAGTATTTTTAAAACATTATTTTAAGTAATAAAGTATAATAGAGATTTTGGATTCAGTCATTCATTTTCAATAGGCATACGGGGTATAAAATCAAAAAGATATTGCACAATAAGTTAATAATAAAAAAAGTTTGGTAACACTGCGAAGGCACGTGTTAGTTGTAAAACTCTGGCTCGTCAAATATCGTGTACCTCCAGACTAGTGTTGCCAGGGTCAATTTGTTTAAAATCAAGACGGTAAAACAACGAGATTTAGTGTTGTAGATCGGGACATAAAAAAAGCAAGTATTTTTTAAAATTTAAGTTTTATGTATTGCGTTTTACAAAAATATCACTGCAAGTCATGCTAAAGTTGCGTTTTATTTGGATTTCTGTTTTAACATCGAAGCACAGATCGCCGGGTAGTCGCATCTCTAAGCAAAAGAATCAAACAAAACTGTACCTTCAGCGCTAGTGAGATGATACTTGCTATTTTGATTGCATTGTCGCACTCAACACAGTGATGAATTCGTAGTTTATTTTTTCATAATACTTAATGGTTTTAATAATTTTATTGGTGCAAAACGGGTCACGTCCCCAGAACCCTAAAAATCGGGACATCCCGCGCAAATCGGGACATCAGGCAACACTACTCCAGACTACTACATTTGGGGAATTCGCTAACCTCGTGTGTCGCGTGTTGGTCGGTAAGGCACAAAGATATTTAAAGTGGTCCCCTAAATGCGACCTTAACACGTATAAAATAGAGTCTATTTTTAGAAATATTTTTGTCATTTTGAATATTTTACGATCGCGAAGTTGCATCGTTGACGCGTACGCGAAACTGAACTAATCACAATCTATTGATTATGTTTCTAGCGGGTCTGTCATTACGATTTTAATGTGGATTTATGAATTTGCGATAGGTACTGAATGGAAAAATCCAATATCATTTTGTCCGACCCGGGATTCGATCCCGTGACCTTAGCAAAGCATCCGTACTATAATACAACTGCGGCACCGAGGTAGTCACAAATTAACTCTATTAAAAATACTTTGAAGTATGAAACAACTTTTAAAGGAACAAGCAATCTACAAATCATTAGGTATTGGTAAACGCATTTACTATTTTGAAAACATGTTAAGATACCTATTGGGACGTCGCGCCGTGACGCATCCCGTCGCTCGACATTTTTACCTAAAACTATCACATTACCTAATTATTATCAAGATTGTAACTTCGTTATTAATTGTTCGTGTAAATTGCCAGACTTGCAGAATGATATTTTATTGTTATGAGTGTTATAAATCTAACCGTTGAACGTATTTATTATAACTTCTTATCTACTAAAATGGATGAACTACCTACATTAGAATGTGTGTGTTTTGATTTAAAAGAATGAAACCACTTTAAAATTACGGAAATCATGTGTTATGTGTACCTAACATATGCAGTTGTGGTTATTTGATTAGTGTCGTTTGCTTATGATGATAGTTTGAGCATAGAAAATATTGTAATGAAATGTGATGATTAATGCGTGATGTTTATGTTGGCGTTGGATGTCCACCTGCAAGGTGGACAGACGACTTGATAAACGTCGCGGGAACACATTGGATGCAGGCAGCTTTCGACAGGTCCGTCTGGAAATATTTAGGGGAGGCCTATGTTCAACAGTGGACTTTATGTGGCTGATGATGATAATGATGTTTAGGTATGTGGCTTTTTGTAACGTCGGCGTAGCGTCGTCGCTGCTGGTCTAATTGTTGACTGAGTGATGTGGCACGACACAAAACCCTAGGTAGTTAAAGCGCCGACATCAGCTGTTCGGTTGCGGCGCGGCGCGCGCGGTGCGACGAACTACCCTTGCGCTCCGAGTGTGCATCACTTGTTCGTGTGCGTGAGCATAATATTATCAATGAATTTGTGCGATGTTGCCGCTCCGACGAATTCTAGTATAGTAGTAGTGGCAAAAGGGTGTGTAAAAATAAAATTACTATTTGAATATTTATTTTGTTTGAAAATTTTACTTTTTTGTTTTTGACCTTAGGTTAGAATAACTTATAGTAAACTGCTTCTTTCAAGATGACTTTCTCGCAGTTAAATTTAAGTCTAGGGTTACAAAATGACCCTGTATATTTTAAGTTACTCATATAAACGAAGTGATTACTTATGTAAGTTTTTATAACATTTCTGTGCTCATATTCTCGTGATGACAACTGTATTATAAGTAATGATTGAAAACGATATTTTAGTTAGGAAAGGTTGAAAACCAGCGCTGCCTGAAACTACTGCTCCGGTTAGCATGAGCTCAACCCCTAGCGTTTCCCTTTAAAGTTTTGCAATATTGCTATGTTTAATAATAATATACATAGATAATAAGGAAATTAACGAATGTTTATAATTTATTTAGTTTCTAATTATATCAACGACACGAAAAAATATCATGTATCTTAAATATTTGTTCTATATAAAATACTCGAACACAAATCTCATATTATCTTCGAATGCGAGAGCCGTTCGAAAACCGATAGTAGCGTGAACAGTTC
The DNA here is from genome assembly GCF_014839805.1 of Manduca sexta. Taxonomy (NCBI): domain Eukaryota; kingdom Metazoa; phylum Arthropoda; class Insecta; order Lepidoptera; family Sphingidae; genus Manduca; species Manduca sexta. Next base: position 10,956,955 of record NC_051120.1, on the reverse strand, counting down.
GGTGCGTCCGTTAATTGGCCACGATTAAAGTTTATTAACGTCCTTAATTGGACTCCAGCCGCCGCGTAGGAAACAGTTCGCCACACAAATATGTCACAAATGCATTAACTGATGCGAGGGAAATATGTGCGTGCGAGACTGTCGCGCCGTACTCTCTAATTGAACAGTTGTCACAATATACTCGATGTGTTCTCATTGTTAGAGTCAGAGCCGTGGTAAAGAGTAGTGGTAGATGAACAGCTAGAAGTCGAGGCGTTGAGTTTTTTCTATATGTAATAGACATATTATGTATTGTCATTTTGTCTCGATGATCCTTAATGCAGTGATGATCGAATGATTCAATATTTGGTGGAGACTGCAGATGAAATAGTGTATATAAGTCCTCAACCTGAACACGGAACTCTAACTTACTAAAGGAAAAATACTTATTAATAAATTCAGTAGTGTAAGGGCTTGTAGTATAATGCTTTGTCTTAGTTTAAAAATTCTATTATGTAAAACTTATTTGATTTAAGTGACATACTTTTATCCACATTCGTATATCGATGCAGTAATTTCCCCGTTAAAGTAAATCGAACATCATTAGCGCCAATTTCCGCTCGTTACCTTTCGCTTCCCGATGTGCTGTGTTCTTAATTAGTGCCTGGTCACAACACCCTCATTAAGTCTAGACCTCTAATGCCTATGGAAAGCATACATACGGCTTGTGAAAGCGGCAGTTCTAGACAAGTCGGTAATCGCCAGTCAAGCTTCGAGAATGTCGCCTATGTGCGTACGCGGCGGTGGGGCGGCGCGGCACATGGCATAATTGTGCCGGCTCAACTGACGAGTGACGCGACACAACACAGTACAGTGACATGCAGTTGGGTCACTCTGTTTAGTGCGACTAGGAGCGATTTTGTAGACCGCAGTGGCGAAGTGTCTATACAACGGGTTGTAAGCCGGTAGGAATCTCGATTGCTACCGGCTTCCCTTTTAGGTTTATTTACGTTTTTGTTTTCTGTTAAATTGGTCGCGATATGTTAAGGCATTTCTTTTTGTCTCTGGTAACCGTTGGAAAAATTTCACTCTCCGCAATTGGTAGATAGATCGACTAGTGCAACGTCTACGAAATGATTAAGACATAACTAATGCATGGTGGAAGTAATGTGATAGAGGGCTTATCGTGATATGGGGGACAAGGTTCAACCCCAGGAGATCCAGTAGGTCTGTTTCCTATTTGAAAACTTGCATAGTATAGAAGAGTTAAACTATTTTGTTGAGTTCCGAGAGTGTTTATCTTTATTTGCTCAATATGGGAATCACGTAAGCGTTGACATTAATATCTATGCTGGTACCTATATTATTTAAAAATTCACTTAAAGAACATTCTAGATCAGAAAAGGTTTCACTCTGTCGTAGAAGACGCTATGTTGTGTCTTCACCAAATATTTGTTTTGGATTTCGGTATTTATGAGCTGAAAATATTTTGGAAGTTCTTTATACCTATAACCATAGTCTTTGTTTACCTCAGGGGCTAACACTGGATGATTTTAGGGTATAAAGTATATAATTTTTTTCTAATACTCTTACGATGCGTTTCACTTCTACTTATTTTAAAGGCCGCTGACTTAAAGATATTCATTAAATATTTGAGTGTTAGTTTATGATTTCGTCTGTTACGTCCAGTAATTATATTATGGTTTGTGGATCCGTGATGCCATAATGAGTAATTGCGGTGAATGCCCGTTTTTATGCAAGTACTCTTACGTGGTGCTAATTGGTGGGTATTTTAAGAGTAAATTTCACGCAACGTAAAATTTGTTTGAATTTTTATGAGGCGATAAAGATATGGACGTTTTATGCAATTTGAGATATTAAAATTAGTAGACCATACTTTATTAACACTTAATTAATTATTTATAATTGAGTGTTGATTGATGAATTTACTTGAACTGTTATGAAAAAATAACCCAATGGGTTGCATAGAGTATGCACTTCCCATTTGCCCCATCTTGACGTACTGCTTTCGTTAATATGTTCATGCAATATCACGATTAAGATTATTGAAGTATACCTTATCCATTTGTGGTGCTAAAAAAAATCTCAGTATTATTATTGCATTGTATACTGTTTACCTATTACGTAAAAACGCATACTCCACGCCCCCATGATACACATAACAGCTGTCATATAAAAAGGTTGTTGCACCTTTACCTTCGCCTACACTGTGTCAAAGGGGAACCACAGGGCTCCGAAAATAGTGTAAATGGGTGGGGGAGTGCACGGCTGGGTTGCGAGTTGCGCGCGCGCAGTTCCCGCCGGCACGCGATCGAGCACGCGTCTCAGCAACCGTGTGACCAAAGTTAACCGCTAGTGGGACCAAAGTGTAGTTCAAGTGAGCTGTAGGACCAAAGCGATGCTGTGCGGCACCAACGGCGCTGTGGCGGCGATGGACCGCGCGTACATGTCGCTGCGCGCGCGCAATCCGCTCGCGAACAAAACGGTAACGATGGTGATCTCTGCAGTGCGTCTGTCGATCTGTTTATTGTTTGTCGGTTATAAAAAGATACGGTCTTTAATTGACCTCTGGTTGGGTTATGTTTGTGTATTTTTTGCAGAAATTTTATCGGTAAACTGATTTCTCTATATATTTGAATATATTGATACGTAGGTTGTAAACAAATCCTTCCCTTAACATTTGGCACCGGGGATAATCGGGATAAATGTAAACACCAATAGTACATAACTCATAAATAACGACGTATTCAGTATTTTCAAATATTAAATACATTTTGTACTTGTTGATGATCAACAAGTATATTATTATTAAGCTCCATTGATGTGAGAACATGTTTGTGACATTTCTCGGAGATATAGTCTAGACAAATACATTTAATACTCCTTTAGTGAGATCGGTGTCGTGAAATCTATAGCCTGCATGAGGACAGCATTGGCTTAAATCCTCTCATAAATCTGCGGCATCCGTGACCACCAATACGACAATTTAATAGAGTGGCATAGGGGCCTAAGTCCTCACATAATTTAAAATGTCCATTATAAAATGTCTTTAGTTGTATAATCGCCTTTATATAATAATTAAATATTCTCAAGTACCTTGACTTATGGTAAGTGCAACTATGTTCGCCTAAGTGATGAAAAGGGCATTTTATTTTATTTATTTTAAAAAAATCCATAATTTTATTGTTTTAACTTATAAATAAATATAAGTGATGTTACATTGAGGACAGACAGCTGATGACTTAGCCGTAGGTAACAATAATAAAATTAATGTGGCAGATGACGATGTTAACAATTTATGCGAACGCGGGAATTCTTTATGAGTCACAATGGTTTTTTTTGTTTGTATGCTAGCTAGGGAGACCTGTATTTATTCATTTCGTGTGGATATACATTAGTTATTAATGTAATCGTGAGTGGATCTGTAGGACCTTTTGACAGTTAAGTTCTGTTATAAAAATCTGCGACTATTTAGATTATGCGATACTATTGTTATATTGGCACATAGATCGCAAATACACTATAAAAAAACCTTTAATAATAATTAATGGTTAAACGGATATTTTGACCATTAATAAATTGATACTGACAAGTTGCGTGATGCATCGTAAGCATTAGTTAACTTATTCTATTCAAACTTAAAGGTCATATTGTAAACAAAAAAATAATATCACGAACCATAGCTCGATGAATGCATTGCATATCAACTAAACGTGTTCCAGGAAAATGTACTAAACTAGGAGGTCCCAGCGATGAGTTCCTCGGCAGTCTAATAAGGGGCCCGTTCACAGAAATATGCGCATTTGAGTCATACGCGTAAGTCGTAAGGCAATGAGTCTCGGGTTACGTCATGAGACGTCGACGTATTGAGCGATTACGAACCAAAAGTTTTGGTTTTGAGTCTTGTGTATAGTTTTGAAATATACGTGTGAATAATATTTTTAATTTGTTTTAGCTGGTAGAAATAAATAAAAGCTTAACTTCTGTTACTAATAATAACGGGAGCATTGTATGTTTTACTTGCTACTTAAATGGTGTGTTTAATGTTTACTTTTAAGATCATACGTAGGCAATCACTGACTGTAGGTCATATAGCAAAAAATATGATATTCATCTTATAGTGTTGTGAGGGGCACTCGAAAATTACGTTTTAAAATGGTTTTATAGTGAATTATCCCGGACCCGTTATACTCTGATGATTAAAGATAACACATAAACTTCAAGAAATACCTGATTTTCCGGCTGTTCTGCAACAGTACAGTCACTCACAGAAGTAGCTTCACATAATAATATTATTGGCTTTTACTTTTGTGTAGTAACAATTTTTTTTTTTCACTAAAATGCACTGCGATAGGCGTGCTTTATTTTGACCATTATAAAAAAAAATTACGTGTATAGGCGTTTTGAGTTTGTTAAGCTATTTTCGTGGCTGACTGTACATTGTCATTTCCACAACAGATGAAGTCCACCTTTGGTTTTCATTGCAAAATGTTGATTTTAATGAACCATTTCGCACACACCGCGGTCACGACGTCCAATCACGTGAAGCTATAACGGGACTGGACGTCTAAATAAGTGTGTTCTTCATGTTTGTTTAGGTTTATGGGTGTATTTATTTAATGGCAACTTGTTATGCACGCTTTAAATAGACTGCGTTCTGTATTGATCATAAACAATGTTGGATGGATGTTTGTTATTTTCGCTATTTACATATGTAAATATTAAATACCTGTATACTTAAAGAGGTAGTCAGAAGAACAACTTGTCTGTTGCTTCACGCGTATGAACTCCACGACAAGCCGCCCTGCGTTAATTATAAAGTATTGTATCAGACTGCCTCGGTGGCGTAGTTGTACTGCATGCGCGGTACGGCAGCGCTCAGGGGTCCTGGGTTCTAATCCCGGAGCGGGCAGTGATATTTGGGTTTTTCTGCTCAGTATCAGACCGGAGTCTGGAATTTGTGTCCAATATGACGATAAGCTCGCCCTCTATAGGACGGGACACACTTGGCGAAAAGGGGGTGCCTTGGTTGCGCCTCTGCATACCCCTTCGAAGATAAATGCGTGATATGTGTGTGTGTAACAGACAGTGTAGGCATGTAAATTCAGCTTCAATCTGTTAGATGGTTATAACGATGCACCAGACGCCTTTGTGCTAAGGGTTAGACAGCGCTCAGTCTAACCCTTAGCATAAAGGCGTGAATAAATTTAAATTCTATACACTTCAGCATCCCACGATACAGTTTATCCCATTGTTTATCCGGTCACTTACGTCACGCGTTAAATCAGATAATGATTTAGGCCCGATTTTCGGTTAACGATCCGTTGCGGCCGTTAAAACGCCGATATTTTCAACAGAGCCAACACAAGGCCCACTGAGTCATTTGTGAGGTCGCCATGTATTACGCAATGTGCGGGACATTCCGGCTCTCGGTGAGTGTGCATACAAATTGGTGTTTTCGGTAGGCCAGTTTTTGAGTACGTTTGATTAGGTACAATTTGTAGTTTTTTCATGAAAATACTCACTTGAACAAGTCATTTTATTCATGTATACAATTATGAGATTGGTATTGTTAAGTTGCAATAGTGATCAAAATAAAGAAAAAAAAATCTTTCCATTTCTTATATTAAACATGTTATCCCAATCTGAGTCCTAACGTGTCCACATCCCACGCCAAACGGATTCTCTTACAAGGATATATTTGTTTACGAACACATAATCGGCGTCAGTAACGCGGTTCGGAAGTGCAGCGACGTTGTATCGCGGCGTGATTTACTGCTTCCTAACTTATCAGCCATAAGGTCGATTTTTGATTTTATTTATTTATATTATAGGTTATGATCATCGGCGCCAGCGCTGTTGTATCTGGTAGTAAGATCCGTTTGGTGTTTAGCTAAATATTATTTTGTTATCAAATTATTCTTGGATATAGATTTTTAAAGTGTTAACGATAAGTCTTGTTCATTTATCCGAAAGACGAAGTAAATATAGATGTAGGTATTCTAAAGTTTTAACATTCCTGACAAATATGTACAATGTACATGCATGAAATTGAAAGTTTGTTTTTATGATATTATAAGCAAATGAAATTAAATTAAATGATTTATTTGAATCTGTAAAATGTTATACATTATTTAGATTCCGTCAATATTAACTCTACAACCAGTTCGGAAAGCAGTTATCACCAGAGAAGAACGGGCAAGAAACTTTCAAAGATCCATCTACTACACTTGATGTAGAATTCGGACAGGTTCAGTCCTAACTAACAGGCACACGTTGCCAATGGAATATTTACAGTGGTGATCGCTCATGGTTATCGCCACGTAACGCGCCATCAATCATCGCCGGAGCACACTGTTTATAACGCAAACTTACGGACGCACGGTAAACTTTTTTATCTGTTACAGACTTTGTCTCGTCAACTTATTGTCCCGTGTTATATTAGGATTGGTTTGAAGAATATATAGGCGAGATATTTTTGGTTTAGTTTTTTGATAGCGCCATTAAAACGTAGAAATGTCTCATTAAGGCTTTCATGTTAGTAGGTAATTGGTCTTGTGACTTGGATCTTTGACTCTCAAATAATATCACTTTTTTAGTAAGTTAGGAAGTTAAAATAAGTGATTATTTAAACAATGACTAATTGTGTTTATTGTCAAGGGAATTATTAAGTCAACAGGCTACAAAACGCAGTTATAAACTTAATTTCACACACTTTAAAACTTTCCCTTTGTAAGGAAGTTCTGTGGAAAACACAAAAACTCACTCTTGCTAAAGTTCAAGAGTTCTATAAATTTCTCGAAAGGTTCATTTGTGGCCCTTTAATTCCGTTACGTACACAGGTGAGCTACACCTGCCGGGTTTAGAATGGACCCCGCCGTCACGGCAGGTGATCACCCTACACGTGTTTTGGACCGGCGACTCCCGACCTACGTTATGGCTGCTGCTTTTGAATTCATTATGTTACTTGATACTTTTATTGTTCCTCATATACTTTTAAATTTCTTATTACCTTTTCAACAGTACTTTGTTTGGGATAGAGGAAAGTTTATCCTACTAATATTATAAAAGTTTGTGAGGATGTATGTATGTATGTTTGTTCCTCTTTCACGAAAAAACTACTGAACGGATCTGGATGAAACTTTACAGTAATATTGGTTATATATCAGACTAACACATAGGCTACAATTTATGATTTTGTTTTTGTGTATTTTGGTCATAATATAAAGATACAAATTAAGTAAGTCGGAAAAAAAAATATCCCGGAAAACTCCATCACGCAGGCGAAGCCGCGAGTAAAAGCTAGTATTTTTATATATACTAAAGTTTGTTTCGTGTTAAGAATTTGAATGATATGAAAATAATTTGATTTATATTAACGGTTGGAATAAAAGACACCAATATCTCTTCACTATTAATATCTGCCGTCGTTGTAAAAAGCTTCATTAAAACGATCCCTGAGTCAAAATATAATTCATAAGATGACGATATTTATATTTTTTTATACAATACTAAGTGATCTTTTAGCAAGCAATGTACTGATATATACACGTGGCACGTGTGGTCTATATCTTCAGGCTTTAATAGTCTTACCGAGCAATTGAATAAAGATCTTTAACAAAGGTTGACCCAGAAAATCCGGGATTGAATACATTTTTTGTGGCTAACCCTTTGCTTAATTCTTCACATCTTTCATATTCAATACATTAAGGCAATTCGTTGTTCTTTTATAAAACACACACGCACACACACATTTAAGATTCCCACAAAGAGTGGAATAGGATATGATGTTATTAAGCGATATGGCTACGAGACATTTTATTGTATGGCATTACGAGACGGAAATGTCTGGTCTCGGAGTATCGAGTGCTGTGCTACGTGGTGTGTGGTAATAAAAGAGTGCTTGATGGTGTTGATAATGTGTATAGGCAAAAAGTATAGGGAAAAAGCGAGCGGTTGCATAATAGTACTGAAGTTATTTTTTTTTTCATCGGCATGGCAATGTGACGTCACTGTCTTTCCTTGGCGAAGGGTGAAATTTTCCGAATGTGAAGCCGACATAAAATGTGTTATAAATACTAATTATAATTAGATTTTAATGCATTATGCTATAAATATGAACTATTTATTAGGTAATAATATAATATGTTTTAATAGTTTTCTTACATATATTACGAAAGGGAAGCCGGTAGGAATCTTCTTATATGGACCTTTCGCCGCTGCTATACTTGATGTTAAATGAAGTAGACTAAAACATTGTCAACCGGCGATGTTTTAAATATTTGATTAAAACCTAGTATTTTTCAACTCCAGGCTTATACTGAGTAAAAAAAAACAAAAAATATCCCTACTTCGACAAAAATATATTGACGCGGGAATCGAATCCGCGACCTCGCATTACCAATTCGCGACAACAAAGGTCACTTTAAATATGTTCAAAGGTGTCACTATTATTATTCAGCGATAGTCCAATACCTATTACAGGTTATTAGTATGCGCGCGCGGTGTCTCCGTGACGCACGAGCCATCTGCCGCCGATTCGGAGTTCGAATCCATTTATATGCCACGGTGTTTTAATGAGTCTGCGCTTTAACGTGTTCGTCACGTGTGATTTCACTATTGTTTTCTACTACGCCGAAATTTGATGGTGTGATATTGGATTTAAATTGGTTTACGAAATTTATCGCGTACATAGGGGCAGTAGCTGGTATATTTAACAGCTAATATGTTAAGGAAAATCTTTAAACTTCTGTTCGTATATATTGCGCGAGGAGTGTTAAATTTGACATAAGTTTGTATAGTGGAGGAAGAAAAATAAAATGTATGTACTTATAATTATAATTCATTCGACGGTCGAATTTCGACCATTGAACGACCACTAGTTTTATGTAATTGAAACGATTTATCTATAAACATAATAAAGCTTAGATTTTACGAGTACCTTAAATAGTTTTACGGTACAATAGCGCTCTGAGGTCCTGGGTTCGAATTCCGGGTCGGGCAAAGTGATATTTGGTTTTTTCTGCTCAGTATCAGCCCGGAGTCTGGAATTTGTGCCCGATATGGCGATAGGCTCGCCCCCTACCACATCATGGGACGGAACATACTTGGTGAAAAGTGGGTGCCCTAGTTGCGTCTCTGCATACGCCTTCGGGGATAAATGCGTGATGTTATGTATGTTAAATAGTTTTAGAAACACATGCTTGGAACAAGGGAGAAAAGGTAACAAATTGTAAAATCACAACCTTTCAATTTTTGTGTCTCTTCCCAAACAGTGTATCACGAAACGAATAATTGAATTCAAAATCTAATAAAAAAAAAACAAAAGTGACAGCCATATATCGGTAGTTTGCATTAGAAGCCCGCGTTCATGGGCTTTCCTATCTAACGGACGATTTGCTTGTCCGTACTTTATAATGTCTATAATTAAATAAACCGGCCGACGTAATGAGTGGACTGATTGACGGCGTAATACGTCGATTGCGTGTGTTATTGATTGCGGGCAGTTTGTCATAACGTGAGAACACACGATGTCCTGCCCTTACACACGGCATCTTACATTAAACTGTCACGTGATGTAAATAGGGTTGGCAATTAGAGAGAAAATTTTATTAGTGAGCGGGGATGATTATCAAGAGTTTGAGATGTCACGGATAGTGCTTTCGGTTATTGTAACAGAATTGTTTTGATTATTTCTGCTGCTAAGCATTATTGTTGATTGCTGTTGGAAAATTAGTACTGTTAACGTAATAACTAGGAATTTTAGGACAAAACAAAATGGCAGGATGAAGAGCGCAATGCCAACTAGCTTATAGTAGTTCGTTTCCAAATTCGTCGGTTTATATTTCTTCAGGCAAGAACAATCAAACATGGTGTTTAATGGAAAGCAAAAGAACTGCTCATGGCGTCATTATTTTTGGGTTTAGAAAACTTTGTTTCTCATTAAGAATTATAAATAATTTCACGCACTGACAAAATACAGTATAACAACAATTTTGCGAGCGTAGAACAGACGATTAGTTATTAGTTATATATCAAAAACAAAATAAAAATCAAACCACTGACATCCCTAAAAGTGATTTGTATTTATTTATAGCGCGTGGGTCATCTGACTTGTGCATTTGTTGATGAGTTTTAATTGGAACGTTTTTTTTGCTCAGCCATTGTCGTCTGCTGTTTTGAAATGCATTTGCGTCAATTTTGACGTAGTGTCCATTGTATACTTATTTAGTCATTCTGTTTGAGTCCGTGGAAGTTCTAAAAACAGGTTAGTTACGGCAAATATTTCTTTAAAGATGTTTCAAACATAAAATTCTTGGCGGTTTTTCTGATACTAATATTATTTTTTTTTTTATCATAATGTTTACATTTCAGGAACTTTGATTTAAAAGGATCTAGACCTTAAGACATTAGTTAATAGAAGAATTGTAGCCACTATATTGGCCAATACTGACTATCTGTTTAATTTCTTGCACAAAAGTTTGGTTGATGTTTCTTCCTTTATCAAACGGGTTTAAGACAACCTCTTAAAAAACATCTTATTCTGTATACCTTAGTATTTCGGTCGCAATCTATGAATTCTGTGGTCGCAAAACGTAAATATTGTCCCATGGTTGCATTCGCTGACGCAATAACGTGTTGGTAGAATCAGTGTTTTAATTGAACGTTCAGGTGCGTAGTGTTTGTCGTACGTCCGTATGGTGCTTCTTGACGTCAATGGACGACAATGTATGCCTGTTTAGAGCGTGGCGTAGGTTCCTTGTGCTCGGGGTCACGTAGGCAAGTGTTGAAAGGGTTTGCTTCATTCGGATTACGGACCAGTATTGCGATAATAAAGAATTGTCTGTCGTGATTCATTTCAGACAAGTGATTGCATATTGTTACGGGCAAAGGAAACAGTAATTGGAAATAGTAACCAAAATGTTTGAGTGTCTTCAGGTTCTTTCAAGTGTATAATCTAGGCGATTATAAGTGGAGCGGTTTTTTTGCTTCCTTAAATATAACAAAAAATAATAGTTTGTATTAATTTCGCCAGAGAATAATACTTACATAAAACGATCTCAAAAATAAATAGGTTTTTTTTGTTGATAATTGTTGTTCTATCTTGTGACCTAATTATACCACCTTTAACCAGAATCAGTAGTCATAAACAGTAATCACAAAGACAATACGTGGAACCGCCGGAAGCTACGACATGCTTAGATAATATCGAGTTACTGGAGTACCATCGACCTCATAACGTTTAAGACAATAGTATTTATGTACACAATAGTATTAAAGGTATTGCTTTTATTTATACTTCTATAAGATATATCTTAGAAGCAATGGCGTCGCTAAGGGGACAGGGAGAGGCAGCTGCCCCCCCCTGCCCCGCGACTCTAAAGTCTTTAATTTTTGACTTGACTTCACTAATTCCATTCCTAACATTCCGTACGCTCAATTACGCTCTGCCCCATGTTGCTATTATTTATTTATTTTACTCTTTATTGTACAAAACACTCAAAAAAAAAACGATGCAAAGAAGAAAAGAGGGACAAAAGGCACATGTACAAATGGCGGTGTTATCGCTCTATTAATGCGGGCGAGGAACATTTGCTCTTGATTTTGCCTACAATTCATACTTTCTCATTCTCCATATCAACTGAGACACCCCACGCCCCCCGCTGGTCCATTGGCTGGCGACGCTGTTGCTTAGAAGTCTTACTTCACAGGGCGTGTAAGCAACTGAAAGAGATAAACGTAAACCTAAACCACCGTAGTAGCGATATAAAACTCAAAATATCTAGATTGTACTTCGTCTTGTAGATAGACTGTAAAAGGTGAATAATCGTTCGCTTGGTTGGATTGCCATTCTTACATATAGCTTTCTTAGGAGGCTTCAACAATTCATATTTTCATGCTCAGTGCTCACTTACGTCATATAGGGATTAAGGAACTCGTGTGTCAAACAATGGTGAAGGGTCCATGTAATCGGCTTCCCTTTCGAAATGTATATAAAATCTAATTATCATAATAACGATTAGCAGATCGCATTTATCAGTACTTATATGTTGTGTCGGGTCCCTTACAGAAAATTGCCACTAATGTCAAACATGCTTCCAATGCCACCAGTTTGCATTCTTTGTCTCTTAATAATTGTATAAAGTAAATTAAGCCTTATTACCGTAGTTGCTGTAATACTGTTACTTGTATCTGTTACGTCAGAGTCGTGCTGTCGCTCTAGCTCAGCGGCCTTCTGACGAACGAGATAACGTCCCGCGGTACGTTGACATCCGTAGGTTAAGGTCGCTGGACAGACTCTGAACTTGATTTATTAACTATTTTTCGGATTTTATCGTTGTTTTAATGTTTTGGTTGTCCCCCGACGTTTCGAAGACTTTGTAGCAAGTGGTCACGGGGGGGACTGAGGTGTTGTTCATCCGCAATGTCTAACATTCGCGTAAACATTAAAAAACATTCTTGATTTACAGTTGTTATGAGCGATTTCATGTCATTGGAATTTGAAACAACCTATTTTTGTACGGAATTTATGGCCCTACAAGAGGTAGAGTTTCGTGGTCGTAGCCGTGATTTCGGGTAAGATTTTCCGGCGGCAAAAATTTGTCATTTCCTGTAAGAAAATAATTTTTTAGTTGGATTGGAAGTTGTTGCCGACAGGACCTTAGGCTCAGAATGTATAGGTGCAATAGCTTAGCTTCTGCCTGACCTGTCAATGATAAGTAGATGAGCCTTTCTTAAAAAAAAATGGTTAAGTATAAAAGAATATAAGCAAACGACGCATGATAGGCGAACTCTAGAAACTCTAGCTTTTAGTTCTCTTCACTTTGTCCGTCAGATAAGGTTTACTATTCACACATCTCATCTAAGTTTGTCTCTGACGTACAATTTTTAAAGTTTACGCACAAAATATTAGCATAGATACGACTTGTAAAAATAAAATACCCATGTGGATATAAATAATTCGTCAAAACCGATTCGTACCGGCTCGTCCTTTATTGCCGAAGGGTCGAGTCGTGTCGTCGTGTTTTACGCATAAAGCCGTGCAAACAGACGGACCATTAAATCAAATTTTATATACAAATAATGCAGGAGGTTGCGCAGTTTGTACATCCGATATGAGTCCGGTAATTATTGATATTTTCGATGGGACCTTGTTGTGACCTCGGACGACTTTGCGGGATGTTTATTGTTTCAATCGACTTCCTTCCTGTAGTCGTTATAGGTTTTAATTTATTAGAAATATTATGCTCCGTCGGGTTATGGGCCACAAGCCAAAATGCGTTGATGCAAATGCAATATTCTAACTTGTTATCTAACCAATATTTTAAATGCGAATTTTTTTAAAATGTTTGGATGTTTGTTAGAAGTAAACGCAGGAACATCCGAACGGATTTGGATGAAATTTGGCATACGATTACACCATGTTCTAAATTAACACATCTTTTTATCCCGATAGTTAGCTCCTATGGAATTATGGAATTTCTCAATCAGATTCTTTAAATTTATGGCGTCGGCGTTGTTAGGAACTTTTGAAGTAAGACTTTTCACGCGGACGAAGCTGCGAGCAACATCTAGTATCAAATAATTTGATAGTTACAGAATAAAACACAATTTCGAGTCTGAATCAAAATATTAATTTCTATTAATAAAAGATGTTAGTAATGATTCTAATCCGATGTCTGAAAGTGAGGTTTGCTCCTATTAGTAACACGTTACGGCGTGCTGACGAAATGTAATGTTCAATGTGAAAGAGCTTGTGTGCGATATTCATTAGTGGCTGATGCGATCCTCGTCACCAACCGGTTATGTAAAATTGTACATAGAAGCAGGCTGTGAGGTTAATTTTACGTTATTGGTAAATTTGATATTTGAAAAGTAGATGCAGTATGAATGGTTCCACCGTGCTAGTCTGTTGAAAAGTGGTGGAGATTTCGTAGTCCGCAGAAAGTCCTCGGCAATTGACACCTTGTTACTTAAATTGGCGAAGACTCAAACAACCTCCTACGACCTAGCGCCTAAAGATAAAATCCCAGCATACGAATCTTCTAGAATTGTGATTATTTACGTATGTTGAAGATCACTTCACGTAAGGTGACCTACTTGCTAATTCGGTGGTTTATGCTATAAAAAACATAATATCACTATATTCATGATTTATTTACTACATCTTTTTCTAGAAATATTAATTGGGAAAGCATACACTCAATCTGTAATATCATAGTGCACTAAGTTCGTTCTTTATCGCCTAAGTAACTCATTATCAATGATTTAGAACCCACCTAGGGTTTGGGTGAAAGGGTTATATTAGATACTGGTATAAACTTACTATCAGTGGCGAAGGAACCATAACCGATTCCTGTCGGCTTCCCATAGTGTAGTATCTAATTATCATGAGAATGATTTGTGGACCGCATTCATGCATATCAGTACCTATATGTTATGTCGGGTTGGCCTTCGGATAATTTCACCATTCGCTGCTGAACTAAGTATTTATAGACAATATAATAAAATTTATATACAAATCTAGAACCTTTATATAATCTTTTAGACCGTTCCGCCAAATCCATCTATTTTAACACAGCCGGGGCGTCGTTCTACTCGATAACAAACAAATCAATTTTCACCGCGCATGTGCTAAGTTGCGGCTCATCGCGCTCGTGACACGCCGCCGGCGCTAATGTGATTCGCGTACGCTCGTTAATCACACACGGATCAGTATGTACGAGCATGGAGAATTTTGCGAACGGCGTGGACAGAAATGGTGGTTTTGGTTTGAAGGTTTTTAGTCTGGTTCGGAGGACCAAAATGAAGTAACGAGAGCAAATTTTGCTGTAACGGTATTAGGTTTAGAATTTTGACTTGGTTCGAAGGACCAAAATGTTAAAATAACGGTGTAGATTGGAATCGAATAAAGTTATCAATATGTTGTTATTATTGCAAGTTGCTCTTGATAATTCATTATGAAGAGGTTGACTGATCGAGGGATTCCCGATTCAATTAATTATTTGTACAATACCTACTATCAAAATCCAAACTTTACGATTATTGAACCGATTTAGAAATACCAATGCACTGGGAAATACCACTCGAATCCATTTATAAACAATCTGCGCCCGAGTCGATATTTCCAGGAGGATTTTTTCACGAAGCGCCTCCTCGCGTTCCTCACTGTCAGTCAACACGGCGTGTTTACATATCTCAATATGGAATCGGGAACTTTTTGTACGTGTTACGTGTAACTGCGTTTCATTCTAAATTTAGAACGGTTCAAAATACCTAGTGTTTGAACGCACCGAAAGCTGTGGGTACGGTCGCCCACGGTTATGTCCTTTGTCGGTGGTTTGTTTCGGAAAACTACTGTGAGAAGTATGGTGTTTTATATGGAAGTATGAATTTTATTTTTTTCTTATCGGTTAGGCACGTGGACACAAATACTTTTGACCCTATGGTAAAAATAAAATTGAGTCACATATATCAGAAAATATTTGACTTTCTGTTCCTACAACATCCATATCTTTACACATTATGTTTGTCTCAACGCGGGGATCTAAAAAGTAAGATTTTTGAAATGAGTAGGTTAGCCAAAAGCCTGTTTTCATGTTTAAAAATTACCTGCCAACCGACAACAAATTTCTGCAACGGTATTTTAAAGTTTCATAACGCCGTATCTGGATCGGATGTAGCAACCGTTAATAATTGCAATAGTTTTGCCCGACGCACGCAACCATCGGCCGACCGATGAACCGACGATGCAATCGGCGGTGTAACAACACAGCATCCGACGACACGGACGTACGGCTGTGAAATCGTCTACCTCGTGAAAGGTACGATTCGGAACAATGCGACAAATATAAAAATCAATATTTTTTTTTACTGGCACGAAAATGTTACCCCTCTGCACCTGATGGTAAGTGAAGTGTGGTCCAAAATAATTATTGATGACGAGAGATGATTACCCCTCGGCAATCGACACAATTATGCCGGCCTGTTGGAACCGGATATACACAGGTTGGTCCCGGAACGCAATACACTTACGTGGGCCACTGTGGCGGGTTTTATTTGTTTGATCGTTTTTGATGCGATGTAATACCGTTCATCCGGTTGAGAAGAAACTATGTGAACTTATTGTTTGTATTTATGGAAAGGTTCTAGGCAGAGTACAATTAACATACAGCAGATAACTCGAGTGGCGTACGTGTTAATCTCCGTAACAACCAATTTCAAGAATATTTTGTGAATGTGTTTGGTTGGTTCTATCTTTCAAGATAGGATAGTTTTGGAGATAATCAGTGACGCAGATTAAAAAAAATTAAACGTAGTCTACATAAAATGCAGTCTACGTAGAAGCCGCCCTGTGTTAGGACAACTTGTGACAAGACCTCTAGCAATGCGACAAAGTTAGGAAGCCACAGCTGGAATTGTCTATAGCATACAATGTTTCACCGTTTTACGTACTAAGTAGTGAGTATATATTTCGTATTGAAATGCGTCTGGTCATAATATATCACAGTTGAACTGATGCCACGAAACAGCCTGAATTTGCATTGTGCGTCATTGTGTGGTTTTACCTTGTCCCTAAATGCATCCTTTTATGTACAATTTGTTAATCACTGTATTCAAAATCTATATTTGGAAGCCGTGTGATATTTTTAGAGGCCTTTTAAAATTATTTTCAATTTTAACATAATGTATTGATGGGAAATTTAATAATATAGTATATAGTTTTGTCGCCAATAGTTAACGACTGTATTTTGTATTTTGCAACTACGGCAGTGTTTGGAACCGTACCTGTTGTGATTTAATGGATCTTGTTTCTTGCCTCATGCGTTCGCAATACGCAGTTTTGATTTTTATTACCGATGTAATGGTTCAGAATACTTTGCTTTAACTTAACGGTTTGTTTGCGGCAGTGTAATGTTATTCTAGTTTTATAAATTGTATCCGATAGCGTCAATAAATATTGCAATGCATTGTTAATCGCAATTTGCAATAATTATATCATTCAGGAAACCGTACGCGGATTATAATGTGTTAATTATCAATTAAATATTACGAATTATTAGATTAAACAAAATTAATATTGAATTCGTAATTCTATCGAGAATAGTTATTGTATGTTATTGTAATAAATACATAAATCCGTGTAATATGAAGCCAGGGTTTTATTACCCGCCATAGCAATCGTCGTGGATGGGTATAAGTTATTTTGGTATCGTACTTGCACTACCACTTAAACTAATCAATATATTGCAATTCACAGTTCCGTCACAAACATTAACACTCTAGTACGAGTCTTAAAGGATTTAACAATCTGCTTCCAGTGTTGTCTCGAGCACTACTTACTGGTTTAAGTTCTGATAAACGTTTCAAATTCGACGGTAATGGTTACAGGGTCTAAGAATAATATACAGCGGCTTTACTGTGCCCCGACTTTGCTGGAATTCAAAGGCGGTGGACTCGCTTGCAATCTGGTGGACCGTTTGCTAATTTGTCGACTAAAGCAAAAATTTTTTTTGTTACTACTTTGGCGGCGCCGATCAAAACTTATTATCTATTATAGTACAAACTTATTTCATGATGTATAAAGAAAGGTCCGGCGCAGACGGTAGCATTATCGACCCCCCAGAATCGTTTTACGTGCGCAAAAATAGGCCACCGCAGGTTTTTGTCGGTATGACGGCATAAAATTTGTAGGGTCCCGACCTAGAGAGTATTTAGATATATGAGTCGGCAAGCTGGAGAGTCCGATTTATCCATTCCTCCGCTCGCCAGGTTCAAGAATGGAAACCACACGATCGATTTTAACTGTGGGAAAAAAAACGAGATATGTCACAAGTAATAATATCAGTGTAGTGTTCTCTGCGGTCATCGACATTTCCGGAGGTCCAACTCGCTCGTCGGCCTTCGTCTATAAAGGACCCCGAAGGTCACTCGCTATCTACACACCATCAAGGAGGATTTCGGTCGAGTGTCGATGTGTCTAGTGGCTCGACATCGTTGTGACTCTGACGCGCTCACTTATCACTCGGCGAATTAGCATGCTGTGACGTCAGACCGACTCGCGGCTCAGTTGTTGGTGTGCCGCCGCACGGAGCGCACGCGTCGCACAGCATCGATGCAAATAAAAAATATGAAATAAGTGAATTGAATTGACGATATTTTTAAATGATTTTTATTCGATATCTTTATTCATGAATTTTTGATATTAGTGCTTTCAAGTGGATTGTTTATTTACTTACATTATACAAATGGAGTTAAAGAATGGATTAAAATAATGGAATGTCAAACTGTGGTTGGTGATTTCGTAAGGGATTAGTGTCTATCCACCCGATTGCCAGATTGTGAGGTTTTGTTCTGGCACCATGGCCCGTCTGGCAACAAGCGCGGCGCACTTCTGCCAGAGGCTGCAGGAGTTGTACCCGCAGAAGTTGCAGTTTGCCACCAAACAGGTTCGTTTGTTTATGTTTTCGATGATTGGTTGTATTTATTGGTTTTATTTTTAAATATTTTTTTATTGTAAGGGTTTATTAATAAAATTATTCAACTCTCAGGTAAAATTAGTTCGGGCAAATAACTTTGTATTTTGTCATATGCAGTCTCAAGTATTCTACAGTAGTTAGAATTTTCTGTACTAAAGGTTTACCTCCAAGTGGAATAAGAAACGAGAGGAAGGAATAAAAGGAGCAATACTAGTTAAAATGGGTCTCTAATAAAATAATAGATATTAAGCTCAACCAAGCAATCAACACATGATTACGAAAATTTACCCAATGTTGGTGATGTAAATTGTGATGAATTGCATACAGTAGAAAGTTATCAATACATTTACGAATGTGAAGCGAATTTCGTTCAAGGAAAAACATTTCAAAGATACAAACGCAAGTAATTCGTCTCGAGAACAAGGCCTCGTTAAATCACCTCGTATTGTATTGCAAATTGTGCCTTTTATTCGGCCGTCTACCGCGGAAGGCGAGTCTTTTTTATTTAAATAACTTACTAGGAACTGTTGGCGATTTGGTTCCTGATATCAGCACTGTACCATGTACTCTATGATCTCTTTTAATGTCATAATTATAATGAATACACACGTTATATCATATCCATTAGAACCTATGACCTCTGTCTCGGTGGTCCGTCCTGCTATCGCTACGCTATGGTCTTTTTATTCATTATTTAAGTTCAAATTGGGTTTTTGCAAACATCATCACGGTTTGTTCTCTTAAAAAAACTTGTAACATTGCGCAAATTACTAGCTTTCGCACGCTACTCTGCTCACGTGGAAGTCTTAGACTGCAAGTCCTACTATGCATTTTTTTAAGTTAAAAATGTCATATAGTCTATGTGTGAAGCGAACAAACATCTTCACAGTACAATTGCTATTGACTTTACGATACACTTTGGTTTCCATGGAAACCATGTGAAATTGTTTTGTATGCACGCTCATAAAGATTCATTATCATCATCGTCGGATCATTTAAAGCCCTATTGTTATCGATACTTATCACAGCCTTGCGAGCCTGTCGAAATGTGGCCGCATCAAGGTGTCACTTTATCTCGCGGTCTGGCCCCTTTTGGCCGTATATCGGCCAGGGCCAAGGATCAGCTGCGGCCTCAGTAGCGTGTTAGTTGTTGTGGCCTTTGTTTATTTATGTGAAGTGGGATTTTTATATTGTGTGACGAGACGAGATAGGCTCTTGACGGATGGTGTGCATGCTCGTCCATAAACAAAGCCATTTAGAACTCTTAAATGTGTGAGATGATGGGCAGCATTTTGCTATTTGTTGTATGTATTCAATGTATTTTTAACCATGATGAAACAGAGGGGTGTTATAATTTTAATGTGTGCATCTGTTTGTGATGTAGCTTCCTCGGATGCATTGATTTGATTTTTATGTCCACTGGTCCTACCAATTGAGTAAGTGGATCACCCAGTTATAGACAAAGCAGAGGGTCGGCATCTTCTGATGGTAGCAACAATGATGCAGGCTTGTCTCCCACGACAGTACAACGTTTACGCTAGGATCCTGACTAGGCAAAACTATATATCTGGTATTTTACCATGTCCAGCGTGTTCGTATATGTAATATACTATATTTTGTAAGGACATTGTTACAATTCTTTATTTTAAATCCACGCCATAATTGCACGCTAGTAACGTTTCTATTTAAAACTATGATCCGTTAAATAATTTTCCCTTCAGTGCTCACGCAACTGGAGCTAAGAAATCAGACTGTAACACAAAAATATTAGCAAAGATCCTTTTATGTAACGAGTTTTAAAAGAATCAGCAATATTGTAAATATTGATACATATTTAATGGTCGTGTATATTTTGTTAGAATAAATAAAGATTCGTTAAACGTGAGAAGTTTTTTAGTTTAATTAAATAATTAGGCAGTCAACCAAACGTATTGCCGTGTCGAATATCCAGGAAAGGAATGATATTTGTAGATTTTCGGGTATTTTCAGGTATTCTGAAACGGGGTTTAGATTAATAAGAACAGTTGCAAAAGATGTCTCAAGCAAACGATTTTTACAGTTTGTATAATCACGGCGAACTGACTTTTTCAAACTTTTAAACTTGCAGGAGTCGTGGTCTCATTTCTCAACTCAAGTCTCATGTGTATCGAATTATTGAAATATTGCTGTAAAGGTACACGCATCTAGTTCTTGCGCAATATATTGCCGAGAGAACTTTCACATTTAAACTTTTTAAAAGATTCTCTGTAAAATAGTGACCGCTCCGGTTGATTCAGTCCGATATTGTGAAAATTTGTCTTTAGCTTAGCTGTTTTTATCGCGAAAAATAATTCCATTAAAACTTGTTAATATTGGCTTCAGTAATTCCTTTATCTGGTCAAATGTGGTTATGTTCAGTGTTTTACAACATCGATATTACAGAATTTATAATTGTTGTAAAATTAAAATCTTTATCATTCAGTATTCTGTGTTTATCATGAAAGGAATGATAACGGCGTGTTTTGGGACGTGTTGTCTATTGTTATGTCAACATGACAAAAAAATGACAATGAAAGAGAAAGTAATAAGGGTTTAAGTTATATTCGCATGAAAGAAAAGAAGATGGAAAATTAAAAGGTTTGTGTCCTTTTATTCACGGTGAAACAATTGTTTTTAAGAGATCTTATGAACATCATTACACATTTACAAATAATCACCGCACAAGGTCAGGGCAGAATTTTTATGAAACTAGGTTTTACTCGTGGCTATATGTTAATATAGGCTACTTTTTATACCGATAATTTGCTCTCGTAGGAAATATTTCATTTTTTATTTGAATTTGAGTAGATGGCGCTGGCGACATGTAAATGGTAAATGGATTCGCACAGTGATTGAGGGTTCTTTGTTCCAACAAATGCTTTTCGCGGGCAATGCCGCGAGCAACGCCTACTCAATAATAAACGTTGCTATTCGGTACTGTCTTATAAAATTCCAACAATTTTTTTTCCTGATTCGTAACCTTCAATTATGAACTGACGGTACCAACACATAGGGTTAATTGTGCTATTTACCTCATCCTTATCCGTAGGTTAATAAGGCGGTAAATTAACGCACACAATATGAGAACTAATGACATTGCTATATCACTGAATCCAATTAGCAGGAACTGCAAGAGGATAATTCGTACATGCATGAAAATAATTCAAGAGGATGTCGAGCGTGGTGCAGGATATGTGCACGCAAAATTACAACTGACGATTTTGTTATTAATAATTTAAAAGTACAGTCAGCTACGAAAATGCATGAACAAACTTCAAATTGCCTTTAAATGTCCTCATAGAAAATCGTTTTTTTTACTTAAATAAACTTTAAAGGGTTTATTTAAGATACAGAAAAAATAAATTACGATTGAAGTTAATGTGCAGGAGCGTTTTGAAGTATTGAAATTGTCTAATTAACCACCGACTCCAAAATTTGTAACCAATATGTACCTGTTATGTTAAATTATTCTTTATTTTTTAGTGGCTTTTGAAGGCGGTTTAATATTTTGTATTTTTTAAAAAGCATATTATATCAAAAAACAATCTATACATTTGTATTATTACTGAATGCCGAGACGACCAATTCATTTACCAACGCTCATTAACAATAGAAACATTAATAAGGCCTTTGAATTCACAAGGATACTATCACCTCCTTGTCATCCTAACACATTATTATCAATAATTACTTTGACTACAATCTCCTTCCAGCCGAAAAACTAAAACAAAGCTTGATGAAATAAACAGATTAGTGTCGACAACTACCCAGTCTCACACCAGACCAATGCAATGGTAGCAGAAATGCAAAACTAAAGGATAATTCTCATTATTTTAGCGACCGCAAACACAGCGTTCCGATGTAGTTTTAATTAAACATGACCCGTTATAGGATATTTCCTGGAAACAGATCGGTACGGAGAATTCATTGTTTTTATGTCTCGGGTAGTTTATTTTAAACGGTTTTGTCTAATGTTGGATATGCGTCGCGCTAAATATTATGTTTATAGAGAACAATTGTTTATATAAATTGTTGCAGTCGTGACTGCCTTGGCGGCGTTGTTGTAATACGGTACAACTACAGTGCTAGTCTCGGATTTGGTTTCCGGGTCATGCGGGTTTTTCAGAATTTGTGCCTAATATAGTGTTAGCTCGCCACCTATCACATGAAGGGCCGGAGCACACATGACGGAATATGGATACATTTGTGGCGCCTCTGCTTACCCGTTCCGGAATAAAAGGTGTGAGGATATGAGTGAAACAAAATGTTATTAAAGACTGAATTGTCGTTTCCATAGAGCTAGGATACACGTGTGTATACATACATCACGTCTCTATACCATAGGGGCAAGCAGAGACTATGGGTTGGCATGCCTGATTTTGACACACTTCTCTCGCTTCCTACTCCTTCATCAATATCCTGACGCATTCTCGTCTGTCCCGATTACGTGCATGTGTCTTAGACTAATGATAATTTCCGACTTCAGTCACTGCTTTTACCAAATAAACTATAACTATTTGTATATCTTGAATATTTATGCAGATCGGTGGCAATATATGAAATCAATAAAACATACAATAAATATTATATTACACTGATAAAGTGTGCTGTTTATTGACACATTCGTATTTGTCTTGCGCCTCTTCCACATTTACAATTATTACAGCTTCATACATATTCGACGGTAGAAGGTACTCTTCACCTGTACTTCTCAGAGATCATTTATTGATGTTAAGTACAAGACAAAATATATTAAATTCTATAGTAAAATTACTCTGTGCGTTTAGAATGTCACAAAAATACGACATAACTCGATGTTGTTTTATTGGAGTTGATTGAGAGACTAACACGTGACTGCAAGCATCATGTGTATCTTCTGTGGCAAGAAATATTCCAACTCTTCACACTTTAGACAGCATATGGAGGCAGAGGACGCGGATATCAGAGTTAATTCCTTATTTCTTAATTACACTAATGGTTATATTAAAGCAGATTGCACTGACCTACGTTGTAAATTATGTTCAGATACCCATTCAACGTTAAAAGCAATGGCTCACGTTTAGTATGATGGCCACAAAAAGAATTTATATTTGGAAATTGATTTGGGTATTCAATAGTATAATAATAAACTCTATAGTAAACTTATTCTATGTGCTTATAAAGTGGCAATAAAACATTAAAATTATACGACATTGACTCGAGTCGCGTTTTTTTGGGACATTCTAAGAGCGCTGGGTGCGTACCTCGTGTTTAGAAGCACCACAGCACATTATCTAATTTGGTTATTGAACAAAACGTTTATCTTATCTACAGAAGGCTGAATCAATTGCCGCCGTTCCGATCGAAGCGGGCGCCCGCTGCGCTGTCACTTCTGTACGTACTCTAATGCTGCGCGTCTTCTTGTATATATCGGGATGAATGTTGCCTTGATTATTTCAAGATTATTACATGGTCTTATTTTTATTATTATGTCTGTGAAAGTGTTTTTTGAAGAATATTGTAGCCAATAAGTCGAATGCACGAGAAATACAGTGCGAGATAGCGCAGTTGGGGATGAAAAGGTTTTCACAGGTCCGAAGACTGAGGCATCTCAGCCTTTTCAAAATTACATTATCGTTCGCATTAACGATGATGGAAAATATGGCGAGAAAACCTGTATACTATAATTCTTCATAAGAGTTCAGAGCGTGTGAGTACTCTGCCGTCCTGCACTAGGCTAGAGTGGTAGACCAAGGCCTTAACCTCTCAGTAGTGGAGGAGGATCGGACACATCAATGAGCAGTAAATAATAAAGGGCTGGTATTATTATTATTTTATGTAATTGGTAGAGGTTTTATACCTTTTGAAAATAGTTTAGGGTAATGTAGAGGTTCAATTCAAAGTTCCAGACGCTCCTGCTGTTTTTGGGCAGTCGAGGCGCTAACGATCGACCGGTACCTCCACTTAAAAAAAGATGAAGTAACAATGACATAAAAGGCCGGTTATTAGAAATTTCATATACAGTCGGCCAGTGAATGTATGCGCGGTTAAAAACCAAATGTAGAAGTTACAAATTGTACAGTGATTGATTTAATCGCGGTGTAATAGGAATGATGCGTCTTCGCGAATGTAGCGTGGGACGCCCTCTAGCCAGATGGCGGGAAGACTTGCACAAGTTGGGCCGGCAGCTATTAGATGCATAAAGTAGCAGACTGGGCTCTGTGGCGTACCTTGGGATAGGTCAGAACTTGGATAATTATATTTAATTAATCTACAACCTTATTTCACAAATTTTATTTCAAGGTTATCGAATTAAACATCTAATGTAGATAATAAGTAATCATTTTATCACCATTTATTTGGGAGCATAGATTAGTGTGTGACTTTTGTATTTGGTCGGTTTATACCTTTATGTGTCAAGTAGCATTTGCTCAGGGTAACAGGCTCTAAATTTATAACATATGTTTCATAAAACCTTCCCCTTACGTAGTTCTAGTTTCATGTTGCATTAATGTTCTTCAACTTCAAAACTATTTATTATGTTTATCTAATATAATGTTATCGTCATTTTTGTGCTAGACAAAACATTATCTTTGAATTAGTGAGCGATGACACATTTTCCTTCTTTCGTTTGTGAATCATGCTCATATTTGCGAATTAGACGAGTCACATTGTAATTACGGCAATTGTAACCTTACTAGTGATACGAATGTTGGAGTTTCATACAATTAGTAAACACCAATTGATTGTACAATTTATGGTTTATACATCATAAATAATAAAGTTCTAATTCGTTTGTTGATTTTAGATGTGTGCATTTTATTGGGCCAACGACTCGTAGTGTGCAATTTAGTAGTTACGGAGAAATTCTAACTGGGGAAAGGAAAGAAAATGACTAGTTTGAAATATTTTATTACATTTGGGTTTTGCCCAAATTTATTTTTAAATGCTTCCTGGACGTGGCGCCCCCTTGCGTGACTTAGAAAAATAATTTTGTTACTACACGTTACAATCCATCACCCAACGCGCGACTTCTATGAATTCCAAATCTACGTACAAACAAATAATCACAAGTAACAGTAACTCTTTGTATTAAAGATTTACCAGGGGTATAATGGTAAAAACGAGTCTTTGCAGTCATTTACTTGAAAGTTACAATAGCACCCAAAATTATTTTAATTTCGTTAACTAATAAAAGTCGATACAAATAAAATAACCTGATAACCAAGTGTTAACGGTAGAAACAAACCAATCTAAACAATTCACAGTACTGATTACTCCATTTTCAGTATTAAACCGACGTTAGTGGGTAAAATTGTTTATAGGAATCCGTCATGAGCGACCCACTTGTTCCTTCGTCTGACTTCTGCGAAAAGATAAAAACATAATGCCAATAACCGACTCTCCTAAATCGTTCCGCACTACAAACGAATGTTATCTAATTGTTTTACATTATCTAAAATCAACAATGACACGGCAATGCAGTCGCTGAACGAATGTACATCGCAAACAATGCCGGCAAAATAAACGCAACTATCGCTGAATCAACAATCTTGCATTGTTTGTTGCTCGTTACTTGTGATTGTTTGTTTGTATGTGGATTTGGAAGTCATAGGATTCGCGCGGTGGATGATTGATTGTAACGTGTAGAGCATACAATATATTTGTTGATTCTTCTAAGTCACGCAACGGGGCGCGGCGTCCGGGAAGGACATATAAAATGTCCGGGAAAAACCCAAATGTAATACAATATTTAGATTTCGTCATTTTCCTTCCTGCCGCTAGTGAGAAAAGTTGTTTTGACCAGAGAACAATGGACCAGAAGGTCTAGTGTGGCTCTTCAAATATGCAGCTGAATAGGAACCTACATTTTAGAATATAGCAAAGGAATTCCGTTGGAGTATTACATTGCGTTATATGATCCAAATGTCATTTTTATGGTTATGTTTAGGTTTCCCAAACCTTTAGTAATTATATGCATAAATTAGGTCTGGAAATCGTTGTAATGATTATAAATTACGAAAAGGATGCCGGTAGGAATCGGGTTATATGGACTTTTCGCCACTGCCATCTACTCCAAAATTCATCTCAAGCTCGTTTGCTCGGATATTATAGTACTTCCCCCAATAGACATAATGAACAGTCAATTTAAAATAAAGCGGTACCCAAACAATCCGTCACCATTTTGAGGCGTAACGGGAGTGTGCGCGACGGCAATGCACTACAAACCGTTTTGCTGGCCGAAGCGCGTCCGCTCAACAATCCAGTGCAGTTACAGCTAGTATTTCTATTAAATAAATTAGTTATGGTATTTATAAATAAATATGATGGTCATAAGAGCGTATATTTGATAATCACATGCAAAGCCAAGAAAATATGTTTATGCTTATCTGCTTTCTAGTAATGTATGTCCTTTTCTAACTGAGAGCGAAACGTCACCTTTCATAAACGATAAACGAGTCTACGTGTTAGAAAATCTCTTGAAATACCTACATGTAAATAACTACACATTATCACGTTTCGATTGTCATGAACAATAGTGTTCGCGATCTTATTTACTTAAACCAAGAGCGCCGTCATAATCTAGAATCAGCCAGTCAACATCTTGTGAAAAACTAACTAAAATAACCAGTACTGTGAACAAAATCAATTATTACCAAACAGGTCGTTCCGAAGTTCAATCAACCGTCACCAGATGGCGCGCACCCAAATGTCGCCCCATAAAATCACTTCAACACACAAACCGCACAATACACGTGTTCGGTCTATTAATATGTACATCATAATTCGGTTCATGACTATATGTACAAACTTCAACGCAAGTTATGTCATAGTATAACATATTTATATGTTGTATGTACGTTACTGCGTTGACGGTGGTATATCACGACTTATTAGAACCTTACGACACAGGCCATTTCTTCGTGGAGTGATTGGTTTGTAAATAGATTGTTTGGATAAATATAGGCATGTATTCTAAGGGTTCTACGGTTATATAGAGCGGACATTGGGAAGATAGTCATATGAAAATGTTGCGTTCATGCATTTGTAATTCAATTTACTGTGAAAAAGCAAAACACCAAAAATACTTTGAATTTTTTCCATATCGTCATTTGTAAGTTTTTCTGTAAATATGTTATTTTTGTATAAAAATTCAAGGACGTTGTGACATCTTGTACACTGACATTTCAAATAAGATGACTTATTCCTAATGTCCGGTCTATTGATAATTACTCTAAATGTTACTCTAAATAAATACTAGACGGATATCGAACGAGATGATGATTTATTTTAAACGTGGTTTTGAAGGTATTTTGTAGGTACTACCAATATTTATTTTGGTATCATAGCAACATTATTAGAACAACTGAAAGGTCACACTGTTCAAAGAAAAAATCGACAAACATTCTATAAAATTACTTATTCAAAATTAATTACACTGCTATCACTTCAGCCTGCCCTTTGAGGATACGGGTGTGAATTTATACTGTACCTAAATACTTAAACTTGTCCACATAGTGGCGTTTCCATTACAACTGTAATTAATTCAACAAATTAAACGATTACAAGTCCATAAATTAAATTCCCACCACAATTAAGTGGGTTATTTATATCAATAATACATATAAGTACTTCAACTTTAGACAACTTCACAATTGATAAATAAAACATTGGCAATAAAATAAATCAAACCATATGTTTCAAAACTCACAAATGCATTGTGGTATAAGTAATGTGACTGCAAAAATGTACGGCAATATTGAACAACAGCGCTTGCAATACAATTCAACTTTGCCGTTTTGAAGTTTGATGCCTCGCTCGCCTTTTTTATCTCTTGTTGGCTGTGCCACTCCTTATTCTTTGATACCATTAGCTCTCCATTCCCTAATCGTTGATTTCTCATACTCTCCAAGTGGCCGTTCCGAGCCGAGGTTCGTAACATGGCCATTTTTCAAGTGTTGCGAGCGCCTAAAGCCTACACTCAAAAGCCCGGTGTGTTTGTATAAGCCGAAACTTATCAGGCTAACAAACGTAAGATCAGGTTATAAAAAAAAACTTCACTCTTGACCGTCTTTACACGGGATAAATTATGTGAATTATATTTCAAGTCGTCATATTGAAGCCCTACAGTCTTATAATGCCAGAGAAAAAAAAATATTACTTATAATTGTCAATTTTTTTTTACAATAGTTACGGCCAAATATCTCCATTCCTTTACGTTTTATAACTGCTTTGTTCCAATGGCTACCCCACGTGTGCCTCAAGTTATACATGGTATATTTGGGCAGGTGTTTGTGCCGTCTGGTCTGGGTGGCGCGTGCGCACACCTCTTGTTCAATCAATAATTTGGTTAACGCGTGTAAAAGGAAGTGTACAGATGATTTTGATTTGAGTTGGTTTGACTTAAATTCTTGAAATGCTTTATGCATGATGGTTAATGAAATGAAATCGCCTAAAAGGGGTAAACGGTCTTGGTTTTATGTTATTTGCCTTGAAAATTATGAATTTATCTATAAAAGATGTTTTTGTATTTATGAATATGTGTTAGGTAAACAATTTTTAATAATGATTTAAAATCAATTTATAAATAATATTTTTTCATAACTATGTAATTTATTGCGATTTACTTATGTCTCATTTATATGTTACCATTTTTGTTTTAAATACATATCCGTGTATCATGGTTAACATTTCGCTAACAACACGAGGTACTTACATGTAATTTAAAACAATACCAACTCCAACATATGTTCAATAATTTCGGGTTTTTGCCAACTTTATTTCTATTGTCTGTGTTTAATATGTTATATGTATTTTGATAAAAACAAATATGTAATTGTTATTTAAATTTGGCACAAGTACATGTTAAAAATAATTTATATGTGCATGTATTATTTCATAACTAATTTTTAATTTTCACATGTTTTTTTTATTACAATTGGCTTTACAAGTCCGTGTAATAATAAGTCTGAGAAATAAAGTAAGTATAATATAATCTGGTAACCCTTCATGTTTTGCAATACAAGCGTAAGGGAATTGACGCGTTGTGTGTTGTCAAAAATCGAAATATGCTAAGTTGTGTAGACAAACTTGTCAAAATTAGCAAACGGGATATGCTAATTGTGTAGAAAAACCTGAGAGGAAATCTTGTCAAAATTGGAAAACGGGATATACCAAGTTGTCTGGCAGCACCAGCAATCTACCCGCACGGCTCGACCGCGAACACAACCCAGCCATTTGTTTATCAGATTATCTGATGCAGACGTGATAACCCACTTCCTAATGCTTATTTAAGTATACGTGAACTGCATCACAATAAATTCAGTTCTATTTGGCACGAATCTTAATCGAAATCAAGAGAGGAGAAGTTGTAAATGAATTGTAATAATGTTAAAGTAAGATCATAATCAGAAGCACCGCGTATCGACCACCGTAAACAAGATGGAAAATCCACCATAGTGGCACACGTAAGTAAAAAAAAATATCTTATTTCAAAAACCCGCTATAATTTTCTCAAGTGTGGAAGGGCAAACATTTCTCATCAGTGGGCCACACTCCACTTACCACTAGATGCAAGGGAATCACTTTGCTGTGCTCACACACTAAAAATGCAAATATTATACTTTCTTGCCTCCCATAATATAATAGGCGGCCTGTATCGTTACATTAAATGAAAATTGGATGTTTTAAAGAACACGTGCGTTTCTATTCGCTTTAAAATTATTTACTTTACACCTGTAAATCGGATCCATGATCATCAAGGTCTCTCTCACTAGATCAATTCATTAATCTTACGTACTAAGTACTAACCGTCCATAGTTTATCTACACGTATAACAACCAAGGAATGCATTGTGTAAATACAGCGTCACGGCGATATAAACAAAGATCCGACGCGGTCTAGACTCTAGGATGTTGCGCGCGTGAGTGATTGAACTGTAAGAAATTCTGCGTATTTTTGTACCATTTCCGTGGAATTGATGTATGTATATTAGACGTGTTGCTATACTAATCTGGTGGTAATTTGATAGCTCATGTAGAGGAATGATGATATTATTATGATCAGCGAAATATTTGTGTAATTTATGACTACATATTTGACTGTAAGTCCTTTGTGTAAAGACACAAGGGTTATTTTTTATTCTATGTGTTGAGACTATTGATTTTATTTATTGATGATTTTAAAAAGCAATTAATTTATTTGCGCAATATTATATTCATTTCCTATCTTTCTATTTTTAGATTTTTCTTCACAGTTTATTGATATTATAGATTATAATCTTAGAACTGATATCAGATATAAGTTATGTAAAGCTATAAATATCTCAAATGCGTAGCGATTGCGAAATATGCTCGTAGCAATGGCACTGCGTTTATCGAGCAATGCGTAGCTTTTCGTAGCACTACGCGTATTCGTAAATAAAGCACTCGTAGCAATTGAAATGTTTTCGATTTATGTTAAGGTTATAGCTTAAGGTCCATTTTTCATACTATATTATGATATTTCGGCCTTTAAAATTTAATATGACGAAATTTTAAAGGCCGATATATCCATGCATATTAATTATTTTTACTTTTTCTTTCAACTGCGAGAACTAATCACTAACTAGACGTGAATTTAAATTCTTTACTTGTCAATACTTGTTTAGTTACCCAGATTAAAGGTGAAACAAAATGTATGAAAATGGACCTTAAGCTATAACCTTAAACATATTTTATTGTATGTAAATATAACTCTAGGGAAATAAAACGCGCAATGCGGGTTTTGGGTGTAATTAAATTTTCTGCGAAATCGTCCAACCCCATGCCGCTAAATTTCTATGAATCACTGTGTATAGGTATAACGCGACCTTATAAGTCAGGGTTGTTTATTGTATACCGCACTCGTTTGTACAAAGAATCAAAGGAACATAAAAAAGAACTAAAGGCTTTTTAGACTTCATTTTTTTTTATTAAATAATTTATTACGTTACATTTATAAAATAAAAAACGTTATTGCCATAAGAAATCATTTTTAAAATTGTAAAATATCGCAAATCAGTTCAGTATGTATTTATCATAATCAACTTGTCAGAATTAACGACGTGGAATGGAAATGTCAATAAAAATATAAGGATTGCATTGTACTGTTTTGGACAGAAAGTTGTCTGTATGATCGCTATTGGACATTTCCAAGAAATAATTCATAAATGTAAGACCCTGTCGTGTTAGCAAAGGTTTTTGAACTTTTTCGCTGCATTAAAAACTAAAGGACAATGCCCAAAACCAGGCTATGTTTGCGTCAGTCATGCGTCTTAACCAAATATCCACAGAAAATCATCATTTTAATTATTACTTCATTTGTATTTATTTCAGTCGTAAGCGAATGGGGGTTTAAAAGTAATGAAAAAAAAAAGTTGTTTAATTGTTGCAAATGAAACACCGGATAATTTACTGCCAATATGGCGAAATGATACCAATTTATAACAAATTCCCATTTTAAATGTAATAAAAAAGTAAATATGTACAATAAATGTGCTTGTACTTGAATCTATAATATATATTATAATTGTTATAGAATAATATATATATATATATATATTATTCTATAACAATATATTTATTCATCTCAAATATATTGTTATAAAATAATACATTTTACTTAATAATTATTACCAAACTCCAAATAGCTGGTAAAAAAGAGAAAATATTAATCGTTCCAAAAACAAACAAATGGCGACTTGTACTTGTATTGACAGAAATACTAAAGTCAGCTAAAACATGTCTGGACTTTATTTTTTAATTATAGAAATATGGGTACAGATTATTATTACACTGGCAACTGAAATTAGTGACATTTTGACACTTCAGATTTGTTTGAATGTTAAATCATTATACATTATATTTTAATATTTTATCTTACTCAAGATCGGAGTGTTTTTCTTATGTATTTTAATGTTGAGTCGAGAAATCCTCTGTTAAAAAACAACGTGTATAGTGTGTGTTTCGAACTTTGAGACGGAAGGCTTTTAGTAAGCAACACAATGTCGTCTAGAGCCTAGACCCAGGACAGTTAATCGAGACGGCTTATCCCGGCGGTGTATTAACTGCACCTTTGCGGTGCCACAGCAACAAGTATATTTCTTGGACGAGCTGTCCAGTTTGTAAGTTATGTAGATTATTATTAACGTACCCAAAATGTGGGAAATATCTTGCCAAAGTTAAAGAAAACAGTTTAACAATAATAATAATGGAAACATGTTTACTCCACTTCTACATTCTATTTTAGGTTTCAATGCTGGAATGAGTTAGTGCTGCCTGCTGGAGATCAGCTAATAATGAGGTTCATAGATAACAACATGACATGACCCGACCAGCGCTGCAAGAAGTCATTCACTCAGTTCAGGAGTATATATAAACCTGCTGCAGCTATATCAAATTCTTGTTTTCATTTTGGGATGCCAAGAATATATACCTCTATTAAAAATATACATCTATATAAAAATATACATCGGATTTCGTATTTCTCGTTTTATTTTTCTTTCCCTATGATAATTAACTATTAGCCTAATCAGGCTGTGAACTGAGTTGCCTGGGATCGGAATCCTCCAAAGACGGTTGGCGTCAGGCATATGGCCGGTCATAAAAGCTAAGCTGAATCTATTCTACAATATGTATTGACGCCACATTGGAGTGAGATAATGGTAGGTGGAAAAAAAGATTAGGTATCCATGTAATAGAAAAAGTCGTAATTCAGAAAAATATATACACAAAAGGTCAGGTAACATATCCTCAGTGGAAAAACTAATATTCCTTCATACTATCTTAGAAGTTTTATTGAAGTTTCGTCTTATCAGATGTAAGTATATGTTGCTACCTATCAGTTTCTTATGAGGGCAATTAAAGCTATGTGAAAAGAACGTCCAATAATTGCTTATTGCAATAACAATTAACTGCAATATTGAACTTACTTAGGCACGTAAGTACTTTCTACCGTACATTATTGCAGTCTATACTTAACCTCAAAATAACCGCGTTATAAAAAATCTGATTACTCCGAACTCCTATCGAATATCCAATTGTTTTACATTTTTATAAAAACTAGGATATATTCCCTATAGTTTAGTGAAGGTTTTGTACAGACGCAAGCGTAGCCCAACTTTCATACAAAAATGGGCATTCTCCTTTATAACTTATTTTTAACTAGTTGTGCCCGCGGCTTCGCCCGCGTGGAAATCAGTGTGTCACAAAGTTTTTCCCGCGAAATTCCGACCCACGAGATTTTTTACAACCACGTGACCTCTTCAACAGTAATCGTTATATGTCAGTCAATTTACATAAAACCGTAATGTACTATTAACCTAAAGCTTCCCCAAGAATTCAAAATCGGTTCAGTAGTTTTTGAGATAATCGATCATATACAGACAGACAACTTTTGGTGACTTTGTTTTATAAAATGTATAGTTTTATAACGTGATGTCTCATTATAATTATTTTGTTTTCTTACCGCTGAAATAAAATTACTGTTCTATATATACCTATACTATACGAAATATTTATGTGTGGGCTGATCTACCCGTCCTTCCAAGAAGCTAGCCACCGTGTCCCCATAGCATGTGATCAATTAAGGCTATGGCATTTAATTAGCTGGCACTTGGCACTCGTACGGAGCGAGACGGTACAGTTAGCTCGCTGCAGTCGACGAGTGGCGCCCGCCGCGACACCATGCGGACGATAGCTTTGTGAGTGAAAGTGTGCACGTAGATTTCTATATAATCGGCAGGTACGTGTGGTTCTGTGATGGGTTGGGATTAATGGATAGTATATAGTAGTTTTAAAGGGATTTGAACGGCCTGAGTTAAATCGATCACAAAGCACGCGCCTATGACTAGATTTTTTCGGTTTGACGGTGAAGGAAAACATGTAGAAAGTTCAGGTCAGAGAATTCTTATTAAGAATTTTGAAGTCGTATATATTATACTTACCAGTGTGATGGATAAAAGGCTAATCAAGGACATGTCCTCAAGCTAGGTCAGCATGTAATACAAGGCTGACATTGAGTTATTATTCTCGTTTAGATATGTTTACTGGTAGTACAAAGGAACGTAGATAGGGAGACTTATAAACTGAAATTTGTCTTGAAAGACTGATCATTCTTGGGTCTTCAGCATACTTTTCAACTCACGAAGAAGTCAATCTAAATTTTATCAAGCTATGGTACATCTTCAATAGACTATTATGAATGTCTTCTCAAGATGTTTAGATTTATATATTATCGAATTGTATAAATGTTTAAACCGCATAGAAACAAGTCGCTTTACTAAGAAAGCTAACTAATAACGTTAACCATGACACTAAATATGTTAACCGGGATACCAGCTGCCGTGTTTAATCAGATAATGTTAACGCCCGTTATCGGCTAGTTATGTGGTTTAACTGGCAAACTAGAAACTGTGTCTGTTGATAAATATTGACATTTCAGTGCTGCGATTTGTTAATTTTTTATTAGAAAATCTTATGTCGTCCGGGATTGGTATTTGTCCCTGATTTTTGCGATATATAGTCCTTTACCTACTCCTTTGTGGATAAGGTGTGAGTGTATATTCTCTTATCATAGGCGCCGGGAGGGGGGTGCAAGGGGGTGCAAGGGCTCTCCACTGTCCACAACAAATCACAGTAAGAATAACTGAATGACAATGGGAACTATCAAGTACAGAGGTTTTATTATGGTTTAGTATATACAAATGGCCGTGCGATTTTTAGTGGAAAAAAAATATGATGTTATGTAGTACGTACTACAGTGTGTAGATGTAGATGCACCACCCTAAAACTATAACCTTGAAGGCGCCCATGTTTCTAAACTAAAGGAGTGAAAAATTGATACTTAGAACACTTAACCTTACCCGTCCACCGATCATATAGATCACCGATAGAGCATATCTACACTAATGTTATAAAGCAGAAAATTAGATTGTTTGAACGCGCCAGTCGCAGGAACTATTCAAACGATTTAAAATTTTCACTAAAAGGAAGAAGCTACATTGCTCCACAAATCAGAATGCTATAGACTACTTTTTATCCCAGAAAACTTTTTCACGCAGGCGGAGTCGCAGACAATAGATAGTCAATTATAAAGCGAAATCGATATCAATACGTGAAATGCGGTGTGTTATATAAGACAAATAGAATGGTGAGCCTTAGCCCGCAATCCGCCGCACTGTATGTCGCTAACTGAAACATCTTCATTGCGGATTTGGAAAACCACGGTTAAAAAAAGTAGCCTTATATTGTCTCATCTCTGAGTGTGCTATATATTATATATGCTAACCACTACATATTATTGTTTGATATGTAGTGGCTCTGTTACAGAACAGTGGCGAAGTCTTTATAGAATATTTATCATTAGAACGAAATGCAGATCGCATTTTATTTCAGTATATTTTGTTTCCGCGTGTTTTCCTTCATTGCAAATCAATAACAATTAATTTGTTATCGTACTATCATAGATGAAATTAATAACGGGATTTACTAAATTGTTAATATTTTTATATAAAACAATTTAGTAGGCTTATCAGTTGATCACAATCAATCCATAAGGAAAAATCAAATTAAATATCCATAAGGAAAACATGTGATCACACTTTACAAAATTATCTTCTTTATTAATATTTCACGTGTTAATACGTG
The DNA here is from genome assembly GCF_014839805.1 of Manduca sexta. Lineage (NCBI taxonomy): Eukaryota > Metazoa > Arthropoda > Insecta > Lepidoptera > Sphingidae > Manduca > Manduca sexta. The sequence goes on along the minus strand of NC_051120.1, from coordinate 10,920,813 downwards.
TGTTATTCAGATCTAAAAGTAACATTTATTCTTACAGTTAAGGATTTCTTATATTTACACGAATATTAAACGTTGAAACAAAACTATTTACGGATTTTATCACGGTTGTTTATATTTTTATTTTATTTCCAAGTTACGAAGACTTTGCAGCCTTCATGGTCCCGGGGCGGACTGAATACTTTTATTGTCTAGTTTAAGGTTCAAATTGCATCAAAATTGTTCCAGTACGTTATCTGTGGGGACATGACACACAAACACTTCGTATACGTAACATTCCACTGCCCTACGCCATTGTACAATTCCCGCCATTGTTCTCTCGCACGTTGTAATTTCAACCGTTTGATTATTTCTACTTTCTAACATTTACGGTGTACACAATACAATCCGACAACATTGTTTTTTAATAACATTCGAATTGTCTATTACATAGGAACTACTATAATTGTGGGAATATATCTATACTATATGTATGTAGCTGTAGAGATTGTTTGCTGTTCTGTAGTTTGGATTATGTTTGTTTTATTAAATGCACGCCAAAATGACCCCACTGCACCTGATATTAAGTGGAATGGGTCTAATAGCATATCGACTGAAGACAATTACGCATCGACAGTCGACACAATTATGCCGGCCTTTTGGAATTAGGCATACTCAGGCTGATCCCAGAACGCGACTCACTTTCGTGGACCACTGTGGGGGTTTCACACCTGAGAGGGATGCGCACAGTGCGAGTTAGCACAGTTTACATACCAATTCTTATGAAGAAAACGTACGTACCCTTTAATTTTCTTTAACTATTGATCATTGAAGAGATTATTGTCTTATTCAGCTATAACCTATAATTCTCTGTGGGAAGAAACGAGGCGGTCTCATTCTCAAACTATAAAACCGAGCTATTAACTCCAAACATAATATTAGCTGTGTGAACTGAGGCACCTTTGCATATTGTAAAAGTCGGCAGTAAGCAGTTGGATACAGTTAAATAACCGTATCGTAAGTGCGAATTGAAAAACGACACATTTACCGCGTGCTTTTGGCTAGCAAAATTCACACTTAAATCGAGAATAAAGTTTTTTCTGACGAAGCGGCAATAGCCCAGTTAGGAGTGGAACGGACTGCCGAGACGAATGTCCGCGGGTTCAAATCCCCAGCGCACACACCTCTGACTTTTCTAAAATTATGTGTGTATTCTTTGTGAATTATCACTTGCTTTAACGGTGAACGGAATATCATGAGGAAACTTGCATACCTGAGAGGTTCTGTATAGGATTTTAGGGTTGTGTGAAGTCTACCAATCTGCACTTGGCCAGCGTAGCCTATTCCCTCTCAGTAGTAGAGGCCCGTGCCGATAAACTACAAGTTTTTTATGGGAAATAGACCAGATCTGACCTCATGTAAGGTAGAACACCTACCCTTATATATTTTTGTTGTCAGGCAGTAGAAGCAAACTATGTTTGTGTTCATTGGACATTAAAAATGTTACAAGGACTTTACGAGTTATCGTGAGTGCATGTCGGTAAAGTCCCTAATTTACTACACTAGAGTAAAAAACAAACAACAAACAAACAATTTAAAGTGATTTTTGTGTTTGATAATAAATAACAACAATTACCGAAAGCGATACGATCCCGATCGCATCTAAAATAGATCGTTATCAGTTTTTCGGAATACGCACGTCAATACAAAACGTTTGTGCTAATTTCGTGTCGCTATGCTTTGTTTGCGCGGAATTAAATCTTATTTTATATCTGTTATCTCAGCAAGTTATCTCTTATTTACTCGGGCTATTTTAGTTGCCCTTGTTTGCATCGCGAGCTATTTTCGAACTGTGTTTGTTGAATTGACAACGTATGTGATAACTGGTAGAGTCTTGTTTTAATTGATTAAACTGTGTATTGGAGATCGATATCGAATCGAATCTTTAAGCTATTAATAAGATACATAAAAAGTGCATATTCAGCACAATATTCATGTCACAAAAAAAAATAAACGCATTGAAATAAAACTATTTACGGATTTCATCGCGGTATTATATTCTAATTTTCTTCAGCCGTTTCGAAAACTGCAGCCTTTACGATCACGAAGCGAACCGAGGTGTCGGTCATCCGCAAGTAAAAGTTCATATCTACCTACATTTAACAATTATGAATTTTCTCTTTAACGCATATATGAACTATTCATCTACATGCACATATTTTACATAAAATTTTAAAAATGTTTGACCCCTTGGTTCAGTACACCCAGAGAAATGTGGGGAAGCATTTTTCTATTATTCATAATATAACATCGCGTGGCACAATGAACACTGACCATGTCAAATTATAATAATTTACCATCACCGCTTATAACCTATCGAACCAAAGATAAGATTTATTGAACGATCATATTTCAGAACTTTATCATTTTACGGCCATCATTATGATTCGGTTTAATATTTACGATTCGTGTGGAATTTTTGTATTTTCCATTGTTTATCAACATGGTTGTATGCGATACATGTGCTAATTAGGTTCGTCAAACTGAAATCAAAGCGGGTTGATGTAGTGGAACGTAGGCGGTGGGCCAATGATAGTTTATAATCAGTGAATGAAGTTAACGCAATTTGTTATCTATGGTAATGCAATTAAGCCGAGTCGGTGACAATATGTGATGTACCAGGTGACTGGGACTGAGGCATCGATACGTACCTGCCCGTGATTTTGTTGACAAAGTGTAACACGAGTGCGAAATACGGGTGGTCACTGGTGGTCTTTCATATGTGAGAGGTCGCATGCTTAGGTACCACCGCAACATCTATTTCTGCCGCCAAGCAGCTGTGTGTAGTCACTGTTGTGTTCCGGTTTTAAGGACATTGTAGCCAGTGTAACTACTGGATATAATAAGACTTAACATCGCATGTCTCAGGATGGCGAGCGCAGTGGAATACCAAACAATACTTTATAATTCAAAGTGTTGGATGGTGCTTCTACTGTTTATAGGCGGTCGTATCGCTTACCATCAAGCGTACGGTAAGCTCGTCTCGTCATTCAAAACACTAAAAAATAATAATTACCTTGAAAACGCGCTCTACTCGCGGTTTCATTAAACCCTACGCCTACCAAGATATCATAACCGTGTAAAGATAAAAATAGAATTCCGCTAAATTACAGTGAAGTGTTATTCGCCGTCGATCAGCGAACGCCTACGTTTTTCACGTTGTCAGTGACGTAGAGCATTGAAACAATTGGACGTGGTTTGGAAAAAAAAATCATGAAATAGTTACTTCTCTCCCCTACGGAGATGCGCGGGCGATGTAACATGACGCTAGTATTAGCTTTCGATATCTGTGTCGCTGTTTGTTAAAAGTTTCAGGTATTATGCGGTAAGTCTGGGCTGAGTCTTAATAATGTTGATACTTGATAATGATCTTTTAATATGTTTGAATTATTGGAACGGATATTAAATTTCGTTGAGAAAAGGAAGTAATGTAATTTCATAGATTTTTTTGAGGATTTAAATGTTATCTAGTTTTAAGTAAACTCTTAAAACTGTGCGTTCCGGTTTAGAAACTTCAATTGTTATTTAAAAATTCTATAGAGAATTCTCAGAAATCTCGCCACATTTATCTCTTTAAATTATTGTGTCCTTCATCTAAACCAAACACGTTTTACCTTGAAAGCATTGAAATATTGATTCATACACCCGGATATAGAGCGAGGGTTGATAACGAATAGACAGTTATCACGGGACTATCGCTAAAAAGCTGCGATTGTAAATCTGCACCTTATCAACAAGACAATAAAATACAATTTACAGGGAAACTAATGAAACTGAAAAGCTAAGTAACGACATTCCCGGCTTAACCCGCTATAAACATTGATAATAATAAATGAAAGATAGAAAGGATCAAACAAATTACAACGGCTTTATAATGCAAAAATTTTAATTACTTATTATCCGTGATAATACATAGGCTTTTGTGTGCTATTATGAGATTTTATTTGTCAAACGTTTTATTGTTTTAAAAGTACTTTGTTCATTTTGTGCGGATATTTTCTATGTCCGAGGTAAATTACAATTATATTACACTCGTTTTCAAGAAATGATCGCTATCTCAATCTTCAAACTGAGTCCAAGAGTGAACCAATCAAATTAACTCATTTGTAAACATTTCAAAAAATACTTTGTTCTAATTGGTCCATTTTTGTAAAAATTCGAAATAATCGATCGGGAATGAAAATGGCGGTTAATAGTTCAACTGTAGTTGAGAAGATTAGTGTAAAGTCGATATTCATCAAACCATTATTCAGAATCAAAATTTTTGTCATAAAACATTTCAAGAATAATTTTGTTAGTACCTAATCTTTGTAAGAAATCCAGTTGATTTTTAATTAGAATAATATTGTATGTGTGTTGTTTATTAAATAGAAAAATGTATCATGAATTACAATGTAGAGTACCAATGTACTCTTATTTACACACATGAATATCCTGTATCTCATTTAATATCTGAATATATTTCTAGAACAAGTATTTCTAGATGCCTTTTTATGTAATACCCGTAGTCCTTAATTGTATGATAATGTTATCAGTAAAGGTGACTTAACTGCAGCATAATGACAGTGATGACCTTTAGTGATCTCTTAATCCGGCGGGATCATTGTTCGCGCAGATTAAGTAATTATAAAAGATAAAGTTATAAAGGTACGGTCCCATCGCAACGACAAAATTGTCGCACGATACTCTAGCTAGACATTAGATGTACGATCGCAGAGTTAATCGCATTTGAAATTCAAATTTAAAAACTCTTATAGCGACTGTTTTAATCTGTATTGTTTGAAACTACACTTTTATAGTAAACAATTAGTTGTTTGTTTTAGATTATATAAGACGCAGTAATTAGTTATGTCTGTTAATACGTATAATAAATAACATTTAACAAAGGACAACCGCATTATGAGTAATGTAGTGTTGTTAATCGATTTTATCACGTTTTGTATTAATTCAACCGATAGAGCTATGATTTAGTATGGACAGTCGCTACGTGATTTACAAGCGGCTTTTTTTTGTGATGCACCTTTTTTTTAATCAGGTCTTCACCTTGCTAGTCGTAAAACTAAGCCAAATCAAAAAGTTTGTATCGCCAAAGGCACATTTGAGTGCGATACGGGTAGGTAGAATATAGATATTAGCTGATATATTCGTTTGGTGACTTAATCCAATCATGATATTTAGGCATGAATTTATCTGTAATGCACAAAACTAGTCTTACTGTAAAACCGTAACGATTATTTCAGGTAATTCCTTAACCGGTATCGACATGTCCGCAACATTTCCATCGGCTTTTCGCGGGCTTATCACAATTCACCCATATTTGTACTGAAACCGCGGCAGATAATTCGCGATAACAGACACTAATTAAACACCTCCGCGTCGTGAGTCGCCATTATTGCGCTTCAGTTTTAAACCAACCGCCGTGCCGGGCGGACGTGTCGAATTTATGTGAACTGGTTTTAGTGTACAAAAATGCCTACGGACGCTCTGGAGAGGTTCCTTGCTAAGCTGTTGAGGCTCGTAAGTAGCTTTTTTAAGTGTTTTTTTATGTATTTGATGCGTGATAACTCATGGAATATTCTGCTGTTTTTTTTTTTGTAAGATGATATTGTATGCCACAAAAAAAAAAAACATATTACTTATGCTAAAGTTGTACGTTTATTGTACTTTTATTTTTGGCGATTGGCATTTTTGGTAATACTGCAAGAATAGCCGGCGATGTTTTATTTATATCGCGTTGTTGGAAATTTTCTAGCGTTTATATTGCTTTAGCCTAAATACCGTCATCCCGAAGGAATTTCGACGGTATGCACCAGAATGTTTATATTATCAATAAACTGTTTTATGTTTTCTAAATTTAATTTAATTATTATTTTGCTTTAATAGGCGATACGCGTGAGTTAGTTAAAAATGAAATTAAATATGATGTTGCATAGAGATAGACGGATAAAAAAGGATAGGTTTTGCATTTTAAAACTATTAAATACTAACATTTTTGATATTAGAAATTAACGAATCGCATACTCACCGCCTATGTTAAACTGTAGTTCGTGTTGCCGTTTTGTAAATACTTTTACGATGAGTGCGCAACCTTTTTGGGAATGATTAATAATCGTGATCATTTTGGCATCGGATATGTGGTGAGAATAAATATTATAATAATTATAGTTAGAACTTACGCTGCCTTTTATTACCGTCGAAACTTTCCACGATATTATTTGCGTATGCAGTATAGTAAGAGTATACTGTCGTTTATTTGTTTTTAATTATGGGTTTTTCTGCTCAATATCAGCCCGTTAAATGTCAAAAGGCGCGCATCCTGGTATAAAGGGACCTTCTTGACTTTGGCAAAAGTGTCCCAAAGAAGCCAGTTACGTAAAAAAAATATATATATATAAAGGGACGAACTTAGTTAGCGAAATGTAGATTGTTACACCCCTACCTACCTCCGAAATGAAATGCGTGATGCTTATGTTTTATTGTATTTTACTAGCTTTATGTTTAAACTCTGTTTTCGGCGGCAAATTATTATATCAATTAGTTTTGTTTGATACAATGACCTTTCTAAACGTTATCTCTGTTACTAAGTTGATCGACCTTTGTCAAGGACAAAGTACATCTTTTTGATGGTTAATGATCGACGTTTCAATACGAGGATGTTCTCAGGGGAATAATTGATATAAATCTATGGCGTGAGAAGTAACTGATTTATATGTTTACTTAGAACAATAATATCGGATTTAAGAAGAGTTTTAATCAGATTAAATATGCCACGTGACCTTAAAAGTAAAGCTTTCATTTTTAAAAAAGTATTTTCATTACAAGGATGTACGTACGTATGTATGGCATGTAAATTGCAGAGTAGTAAACTTTATAATGCACTTAAGGTTTTGTAAGATTAAGTGATAACGTTTTATTCGTTAGGAATTTTTAGTTATCTTTGTTTTACGATGAAACAGGCTATACGTTTTAATTGTGAAACACCTATTAGCCTAGAAAGCATGGGCTCTTCATGTTAGGCTTTTTTGCGGACTAATCTAGATTACATTTTTTAGGCTGACTAGATATATTTGTGCAAAATGTAGTTGTGTAATTTTTAATGGGGTAAGTAATTCGGCTGTTTATAATGTATGTAATGTTTTCGACTGTCTAATGATTAGACGTTTGGTGGAACCGTATTGCAAAATACCGAACAGCAATTAGCAGATTGAGATTTAATTTGTAAATAAGTGAGGACTGCAAGGCTCTTTAAATAGTCCCAGAACGTTTATTAAAAATACAAAATATAGTCATGAGACGGTAATGTCAAAAAATTTCCTAAGACCAATAAAAACACACAGGAATACATAAAATATCAAAGTATTTGTAATAGGCATCGTTTCACACGTCGGCGCAAAAATTCCACGCGCAAAGAAAAACTAGTCATTTCAAGAAAAGAAACTGTGGCGTGGGTGTTCGTGTAAACTTTGTAATGTGCTAGCTATTACACGCGGGTACGCTCGCGTGACCCGTTTTAAAAAACAGCTTATGGATGTAAAATGATATATTATGGCCCATTGTTTCAAATGATTGGGAATCTTATTTTGTTTCGAAGCAGATCGCATGACTCGGCGTATTTTAATACTGTTTTTTAGCCAATATTCACATACACTGACGTCATATTAAGATATAAATCTCGTTTTTTGAGCATTAGGAGCTGCGAGAAACATTCAGTACCACAACATTGAGACCAGAATTGAATAATCGTAGATTACAAAACTTTTGTCTTAAGGAGGGAATCAAATTTGCGTTTTTACGATTTCCAGCGAGGCTATACTTTTTTCTCTAACCTTTCAATGTCCTCTAGGCTCAACGTTCAATTATCTACATAACTTTAAAAACAATTCAAATCACAGTTCTATTATGTAAACGTGACAATTTGTATATAAGAGCATATGTATTTGTGGTTTCTGCGCATGCCCCGATTGTGGTAAACAGATCGACCACAGAAGCTTGTCACTGTTCTTATATTATATAAATAGATTGACAGAGTGTAGACTCTATGTCTCTGGGTACAAACAATGAATGCCTTGTGGTATTAAAAATGTTTTGTAATTTTTAATGCCTTTATGTCGACTCAAAATGCGGCGATCGCCTAGTTGGGTGTGGAATGGACTATCGAGACGATTGTCTGCAGGTTCAAAATCCAAAGGCATGCACCTCTGACTTCTAAATGTATGTGTTTTATTTGTGGATTATCGCTTGCTTTATCTGTCAAAGAAACACAGTAACGATACCTGCATACCTGAGAAGTTGTCCATAGCCATTTCGAAGGTATATGAAATCTACCAACCCGCACTAGGCCAGCGTGGTGGACTGAGGCCTAAACACTCTCAATGGCAGAGGAGGCCCGTGCCCGACAGTGGGGCAGTATATAATACAGGACTGATATTATTATTATTATATTATGTGGTCTTTGATGATCTTAAGTTTTAGGTATATGTTTCTCTATAACTTTAAAAATGAGTCTCAAATAAATCAAAATAATGTTCCACTTTAATTGTCATTGACACATCGTATACTAGTCAATTCAATGTAATCTAATGACATTTTTGTGTATAATTTAATACCTAATTGTGTTACCGAAATTCTGCGGCGTCAAATTAGTTTTAATCCGCCTGGGACCATAGTTCTAGAATTTTTTGCCCAATAGATATTCCCTCATGGTTACTAGGAAATCATAACCAATAAAATGTATTCTCCCTGCACAATTTCCACTAAGTATTATCACTTATCATAATTACACAAACAGTTGTAAAACATAACATTAGGAGGAAAACATTGGCCACGGTTCGATCAAAGGGAGTTCGCAGAAACGACGCGATTCCTCAAATATTATTGTTTATGGATTTAAACCGGTTTTTATATAAATTGTTTACGTTTTTCATTAATCCAATATTGTTTTCCCGGTTGATATCTTTAAGTATCGTAATGCAGTTTTTAAGAATTTGAAATGACGCAGACGTTCTAAAGGAGATTTCTAAATGTGTACAAAATTCTAGATAGAATATGTGTTATAGAAATGGTATGTCAAAAAACATTTTTTTATGGTTTCAATATTTTTTATGGTTTTAATAATTCAACAATTGTTACACTAATCAAAATACAAAAGTACATTTTCAGTACATAATTTAAATAAGTGCACAATATAAAAAAGTGAACACTTCATGCATATAAAGAGTTCATATCATACCATTTCAAGTAAAAATTATACTGAACTTACTGACAGTTTGACTACTCCTAACAATAACTTTTTATGTTATCGTATTATATAATACTTTGTGAATATCATATGCAAATAGATCGTATATAAGAGACTATCAATTTAATAATACAAATGAGTTTACTGATATTCGGTAACCGGGTCGGTCGCTCTGTTCCGGTCTCCATTCATTCACAGGATGGGCGAGGTTGGAAAAGTGCCATGTTTTTATTGATCTCCTTTGTTGTATTTTTTTTTTCATTTATATCAGAAGTCAGGAAAAAAACCAAAGGATTTATTGAATAATGTTTTCGACATCTTCTTAAGTATAATATTGGATTGTACAATACTGATTGCAATTAAATGTGAAGCTTTAGGAAAAAAGATGTTAGGTATTTAGATTCCGGAAGAGATTATATCGCTACGAAAAATTTGGAAACCACAAATATTTTTAATATATTGTCTTTTTGCAAAAACCAGGATCATATTATTATATTTAAACAGCTGTGCCCGCGACTTCGCCCGCGTGGAAATCAGCGTGTCACAAAGTTTTTGCCGCGTAAATCCCGACCCGCGAGATTTTTACAACCACGTGACCTCTTCAACAGTAGCCCTTTTATTTCAGTCAATTTACATAAACCCGTCCTCAAGATTTGCACTATCTTTTTCTATTAAAAACCGTACAAAAATCCGTTCAGTAAATTTGAGAAAATCGATCACATACAGACAGATAGCTTTTGCGGATTTTGTTTTATAATATAGATTTCTGGGAATATTGATTTTCCTTTGTAGTTTAGGTATCAACTGCTACTGTCACAACTCACATTACACATTTAATTTATCAACAAACACACAAACAAATGTGTCACGTACATGTTCTCTCTGACAGTGAGTCATCCCATTCATATGTTTTTATCGGGAGCGGGCGCGATCCGCGGGCGGCGCCGGCGCAGCGTGCGTGGGCGCCGGTGAAAATATGCGGCCGTCAAAACTGTTTTAGAGCCGGATGTGCGAAGATTATTTGTTTGGATACCGGTTAATTAGACTCTTCTATTTGGATGTTTTTTTTTTTATTGTAAAAGTGGAGAACATTTTATACTTACTTAAAAGTTAAATTTCATGTTCTTATTCTTAAAAATATATTTTTAAATACGTTTATCTAATTGCTATAACTACTTGAATAAATCACTTTGTCGAAACTAAATATAAAACGGAACCAAATGTTATAAAAGTTGAAGATTTATTTTTCGAGTTGGTAATTTATTTCCGTCGTTAAAACAAGTTATGCCGGTTTAAAAGGTTTCTAAACTCTCATAACCACTAACTGCGAGTGGAAATATCACTTTCACTTGACGCGACGTGTTTAATTATTTTTTAATTTGTGGTACTAACGATAACGTGTTTTACTTATTGAGTTTTTTTAGCTAAAACCTTTAAAATATAAAGTTTGGTCATTCACAAACACACGCACACACATGCGCGTAATAGGCAGAAGTGCAAATGATGCACTCACTTTCCGCCACGTGTATTCCGTCCCATGATATGTTAGGGGGCGAGTCTATCGCCATATCTGAAAAAGAAAAACCTAAATGTTTTGGTAACTATACTCTGTTATATATTTATTAGATTTTAAATCATTGTTACGTAGCTTTGAATGTAGAATTACATTCTCTACCTCCATACTTCGTCTTTAATAATTAAGTCAACGAAATAGATTAAAAAAAATGCTAGTTTAACTCCTATCCCAAACAAAACATATCATTTCGCAAGTCATAAATAAAGACATTTCTTATAGGATTTATAAATAATTGGTCAAATTCTTAGGAACAGTTCAGTAAGTGTTTATTTTAAAACCATTTCAAACGCAATTTCTTGATGTAACTGATTCATAATTTGAAGAATTCGACGTTTACATTAATATATTGTTAATGCGCGTCATTAATTATTTATTTAATATTACGTTATATTTTTCCCGCGGGTCTGCCCGAGTAATTATCGAGATAAATCATTGTAACAGCCTATATTTGTTCTTAAGTTTGGTTTAGACTGTGACACAATACACTGGACACTGAGTGTACACACCCCTAGTGTCCATGTGTGAATACGTGGTGTCTTATGTATTATATTATATATGTCTTACACATTTAACATTGTATCGTAGCGAAAACCAACCATGAGAGTTTGGATTATCCCTTTACAAAAACTCCATCAAAATCAGTTTAGCTGTTTAACAGTTACGTAAAAGACACTTTCATTCATTAAAGTATCTAGTTACAAATTTATAAATGAATTGTTTTACAATTGCTTCGGTGACGTAGTTGTATTACAGTACTACTGCAGTGTTGAGGTCTCGGGTTAGATTTCCGGATAGGGCAGTGATTTTGGATTATTCTACTGAAATGTCTTGAAATTTGTGCCCGATATGACGATAGGCTCCTCCCCTGTCACAACATAAGCGGAATACACACAAGGGCAAGTAGGTGTATCAGTTGCGTCTCTGCCTACCTCTCCGGGAGAAAACGCGTGAGTGCGTGTATGTTGTTTTAAGGAAAGTTTTATTACTACATATGTATTTTTTCCTTCCTTTTATAATAGTGGGTTTTTCTCGGTAGTATTTTGAACAATTTCAGCTTTCGACTACCTAAAATACCGATACGTAATAATTTTGATCAACCGGAATATTATTTTTTGGCGTATATACTTGTAGTCTTACTACCTGTTAAGTTTTGAGAAGAACAGCGAGCTTTGCTAGCTGCAAATGGCTCGTTACGTCTCTGATTACCCCTTTATGGAGAAAAAAGTGAACATATACGTAGATCACAACATGTCTTAACTTCAAAAAAAAACAATGCTAACATATAGTAAATAACATTAAATTTATTTACAATTTAACTCAACACTTACATATTTTAGTATTATTACCAATAACATATGATATAGCATTCATAACAATATATAAGTGCTATATAATATACATATATAATGCCTAATCAATACGAAGATCGATGAGACGTTAACTTTCAGGCGTGCTTTGAAAACCGTGTCTGACTGCTTGACTACATTAATTGTCAACATTACTGCTGGTCCTTCACGTTTTCAGATGCTTACAGGAAAATTAGTATGGAAATTAAAGATATTGCCGCCTATTTTGTCTGACAAATGTTAGCACATAACTTGATGGAATTATTATCTTGAAAATGGCTTTGTAAATTTAATTTTAAATTAAATGACAAAGCCACGCCTCCCTGTAATTGTAGTATTACTACGCAGTAATCTGTAATGGCGTCAACACAAATCATGAACAGGTAAATAAACATAATATTTATCCGTTCAGAAACTAAAAGTTTAAAATGTAACTACACGCGTTAATTATTCACGGATTTGTGGCATTCTTAATTTAAAATTTGTTTTTTTTTTTATTAGTCCTTAAACGTAAACGGGGACAGTATCAAATTCCGAAACAATACCACCCGACATCCAACAACCTTAATGTGCCATTGATTGTAGTTTATGGTTCGCGCCTACGTGCCTCGGTTGACGTCAGCGTGTCCTGAATGCGGGTCCCCTGTCCCCTGGCGATTCGCTTGAAACCAATGGACGATAGCCAGAAATGATAACTGTCCCATTACGGGCCTGTGGCATAACATGTGACGCGTCTTATGTTCGGGCGTAATTGGTAGGATGTAGCGGGAGCGGATGGCGGGAAGTGCATATTATTTATGAGCGTTTTGTGCATATCTGCCTACATATATCAAGAATTACCACAACATAACTGTATGAGGTAACAAGGTAGCGATAGGAAATTATTTAAATATAATTTTCATTGCTAAATCAATTAATAAAATTTGTAGCGATAACTTCATTTCTGAGGCGCCAGGTACAATTTCCATGTTTACCAAGTGCCTAATATTTGTAATAGTATGTCAATGATATAATGATAATCAACAAAAAAAAAACTAAAGAAGCTGCGACCTATTTGAACCTGGGACTTTTCCACAATCTATTCCGCTGCTCACTAAACAATTGCCGCTGTCTGTCCTTGGTCCGAAGGTACAAACCGCGATATTCCAATAAATTGGACCGTCCCATTCTCGCCGGAAACTGTTTAGTTGGCGTTGTGTATTGTTATTGTAATTTCGCATTGTGTGAGTGAGGATGACTAGGCCTCTGTACTCGGGAGTGCACAGTCTGTTGACGTCGCTCGAGGCAACAGCGCGTTATCCTCTTTTGAAAAAAGAATTTAAAAAAATAATAGTGGCAAGTGATTTCAGTTGTCGAACTTTTTTTATAATAGTGCAGTGGCCAGTTACATTCGTATTTCGAACTTTTTTCAAATTGATAATTTTTTAAGTGTTTTTGGGACAGTGTTGTTAAATAATAGTAATAATAAAGTTTGATAAAATGTGCCGTTGAATTGTTTGTGAAAATGGTTGTATGGTATCTGGCGGACATTAAAGAGGAGGTAATTGTGTTGAAAATGTGTTTTTTCTTACAATAATGTGCGTCGACTATGAGTATTTCTTTATCTTTTATTATTTAATATAACTGGAGAGTAATATGTTACTAAAGAAAGGAGGTAAATGGTCAAGTAGGTCTTTTAATTATGAATAATCACCACTCCACATAACCAAAGGTATTGTGAATGCATTGAAGGTATTCAAAAGGGAAAAATGAGAGTTCAAAAGGAAATTTTACTGAACTTCTAACAATCCCCTGTTAACATAAAATAAACAGAATTTATCTCTTTCCCTATTGTATTACTAGTAACTTATTAAGTATTTAATTACGTAATATTTTATTAATGTTACCTATAACGCAGGACGGGCTTCCCCGTTTAAGTCAGGTTGAAATAAAAATGAGAGGACGTCGAGACGGCCGGATTCGTTTCCTTTTGAGAAATCGAAGCCGGATTTATAATGGATTATTTATACCACAAAAGACCTTAGAACGTGGGAAAGATATCTTGTCATTTAATTTTTACCCAACTACGTCGAAGCTAGAAAAGCAAGCAACTATGTTTAAGTTGGATATACATTATAGTCTTATTTCGTGGTCTTCAGTCATTTTTTTCAAACGGGTTTAAGTTATTGTATGGTGATAAGAGAGTTAAACCTAAACTTCTGATCGATTCGTGATCGTCCTCGCCGCGGGCTACACACTTCCCCAAGCTTGTTGAACGACTTGACGCCTGTCTGAAGTGACTACCCTTAGAGTGTCCATTGCCTGTCAATTGCTGTTGAAAAACCCATACAAAATATCTCTCGACATATTGGCTGACTCCTGTCATCCTATATCTTAATGCTTCTGTTCAGCCAAGGATCTATATTCATAATATGATTGTTTACATCCAATATGTTTTACTCGGGGAAGGAAAATAAAAACAATATTCAGATATTAATTGAACCACATTTCGATGAATTATTCATTGCTTACTCTTGTATCTAATGTTAACGTTTTTTTATATATTTGTGTCCTATTTTTCCCCGTTTGTTCAACTCTTAAAATTGATAGTGAGTGATGCAGCGTTCCATTAGAGATGTATTAATTACAGTAGGTTAACTTATTGTTAGTAATTGTTTAAGTACATCATTTGAAACATATACAACCGTAAACCGAAAAAAAACTTTAGGTAAATCAAGTTGAATATAACCAAAGCATCGAAACTTGTCTGCGTCACTTATGAAAATATCCATTGCAAATGCATACAATAACAGACATTGTAACAATCTACGTATACAATGACCCACATTATCAAACAATTTCATAAGCTAATGATATCTTTAAAAAAACCATATCACGCGGTCACATGTAGACAGAGTGGGCTTTTCTGTACACACTGTCCGTCAAGATATAAAAATTTCGCACTGCTTCCGACGTGCTCAAACACGAATGATCACATATTTGATATTACACATGGTTATTTGCACGAACAATGTGTATAGGGTTGTCACGCGTTTGGAACAGTATTACAGGAAAATAGTACTTATTAGTAAAACATTAGGAAATTAACATCGATAAAGAGAGAAGAAATTTACTGGTTGTAGGTGCCACCGTAATTTCTATTTCTTCCGCCAAGGAGCAGTGTGTAGGCACTGTTGTGTTCCGGTTTGAAGGACATTGTAGCCAGTGTAACTAATGGATATAATGAGATTTAACATCTTACGTCTCAGGATGGCGAGCGCTGTGGAATGCCAAACAATACTTTATAATTCTAAGTGTTTCATGGTGTTTCTACTATTTATGGGCGGTCGCTTACCATCAAGCGAACGGCAAGCTCGTCTCGTCATTCAAAACAATAAAAAAAGAAGTCTAAAACATCTATCATATAAAAAGGCTTGTTCGAGGATAATAAAATTATGTATTGAAATTCTCATTGATCTTATCGCGTTCTGAAAGCATCTATAATACGTAAAAATTACCTTTATGGTCCTTGATAAATGGTTTAGAATTGATAAAAGATATTTTATTCCGCTAGTATCGCAGCCCTGCTGTAGTGCGAGATGTTTGGCCGACTCGTTAAGTTGGTGTAGTTTTTCCTGTGACCGAGTTAAAGTGGAATCTTTTAGATGTCGTCATTAACCTGTTTTACATTTGTTTAATTAAGCTACAGTTTGTATATTATGAAGCTACGAATGAATACTCTTTCACCTACTCTAATATAATATTAGCCCTGTTTTTCACACTGTCACACTGCTGGGCACGGGCCTCCTCTACGACTGAAAGTGATTAGGCCTTACCTCAAAATTGCTATAGAGAATGTCTCAGGTATGCAGGTTTCCTCACGATATTTTCCTTCACCGTTAAAGCAAGCGATAATTCACAAAGAATACACACATAATTTTAGAAAAGTCCGTGGTGTGTGCCCTTCGGTTTTGAACTTGCGAATATTCGTTCCGGCAGTCCGTTCCACACCTAAAAAGGCTATCGCCGCTTTCATTCGTACGATTTTTCATTTACATATCTTAATACTTGTCTTCTACTTGGACATCTGCAATAATAAACACCTCACTGCGCATTACGATTCAAAAACTATGTTCTTACAGATGTCGTAGATCTGTTCATAGTTTTCCGTGAGAACCCTTGAGTGTGGAACCTTGATAATTATCAGAAAAAATAATAGTAACAAACGAAATCTATTTAGATCAAAATTCCATTTGTCTAGTGTTATCACTAAGGCCACGCTATCAAGGAACCGTGGTCTGTATCTACCTCAATTGTAATCGTAATTACTTCCTCAACCATTCGCTTGTAATTTAAGTTGTTTACTATGATTACTTCCCGAAAAATCTTAATTCCGTGAATACAGCGTTTTATTTAATCGTCCAAATCTAAAATTCTCAAAAATTCTGAAAAATATACATAACTTGAAAACTATGAAAAATCGCGGAACATACATGGAGGTGATTCGGATACCCTAAGGGTGCTCTATCTCTGGACCTCCGCTTGACACTATTTTCTGGGACACCCTGTATGCATACGTTCTCAAGCAAACTGTGTTCATGGCTGAATTAACTGTACTTAGTGCATATTTAACTTGCGTTTGAAGCGCGTCATCAGCACTTCTTTAAAAGAATAATTAGCGTTGTTCCTTATTACTTATTGTTGTGACAATATCTGCTTATGTCTACCTCGCTAAGTGTCAATTTGTGTCCATATTTTAGCCGTTTGTAAGTATAAAATCTAACAGGTCTTCTCTGTTTGTCCACAGAGCGAACAGTCATCGCCGTTCCGCCGCTGGACGACCGGCAGCGGCACGGGCAGCTCCTACCGCCACCACGACCATCGCACCATGTATAACAAGGTAACCAATTAATGGAAAATATTTATCCCATAAACGATATAATAGTCGGCAACCAACTTGAATAACTTACGTTAGTGTAAGTAACAGTGGCGAAACGTGAATTTTTCCGAAAAGTAATTCGACACAACATTAAAATTAAACTATTTTGAGCCCCCCCGTGACCACTAAGGTTGCAGTCTTCGAAATGTTGGGAGAAAAATTAAAATATTAATACCGCGATAAAATCCGAAAAATATTTTAATTTTAATGTCTAACATTCGCGTAAACATAAGAAATCCAACACAACATATTGGTACTTACGTGCATAAATGCGGTCTGCAAATCGTTGTCATGATAATTAGATTCTATATAAATTGTACATGAAGGGAAGCCGATATAAATCGAGAATTTTGGACCCTGCGCCACTGATGCTACACTTAGGTTAAAATCCATCACGCGGTAGTGTTATAAAGTTTGTTGGCTTCATACTTATAATATCTATGGAATATTTGTGATCTTGTGGTCTATTTTCTTCCGTTGCATTTAAAAATTAATTCTTAAAACTAAATATGGCGATTTGCCACGTCAATTTTTTACTACACCAAGTAATAGAAGATGCATTAGTAAATTCCTCAACGACATACGATTTACTATGAAACAAAGCACGTAATGTATATTAATAAAACTTTACCGAGTACATGACCGTGATGTGACCTAATTTTGAAAACTTTGTGGTCAGTATTAGCTAAAGCGTGAATGACTCGCGCTGACTTATTTCATTGATGCATTCATGACCTTACTTTGTTTTAAATATATTTTTCTTTGGACCTACTATCGGACTACACACAAATAAATCGACTGACTTTGTTCGTAAAATTACTTGTCGTCAGAATTAATTTGACAAACAATTGTTAAATTGCCCTTCAAAAAAGTTGATATTTTCACTTTCCATATTTCATCGGTAGGTCCACTCTAGACATTATTTGAAAATTACATAGATATTCCTACGACAAGATTTTGACGATTTTAATTTTTTAATTACGTTATTTTAAAGTGTCTATGTAATATATCACTGTGGTGGCTTAGGGTTTTTCTGAACCTTTCCAACCTTTTTGGGTCTTTCTGAAATGAAGGGAACTCGACACAACATATATACGTATTAATATGCATGAATGCTTACTATCAGCAAATCTTTCTAATGATAAATAGATTCTCCATAAATTCTACAAAAAGGTAACCCGCGGCAAAAATTGGGTTATATGGACTTTTTGCCACTGTCATACTGTGTAAGTAGAAATGATGCCACAAATTGGTGAGTGCGAGGCTCAAATGCTTCGTAGTCAGTTGTTGAATGGGCTAAAGTAAACGCATCTTGTGATGGCTATAAGAGTGTATAAACCGCCGGTACCAGTGCAGACCTGTGGGACTGGGTATAGCATTCTGACACGTATAATTATATAAATATGGTAGATTATTTTTTTAATCGCTTCATGTAGGTTTGATTCCTAGATCATCACTTTGCTAACATGAGTTCTAGAGTACTTTGTGTAGGTTTTCTAATATGATTTCCAGAAGAGGTTAATGTTAGGCAGGCAACTTTTCCTTAAAAGTAAAGAGGATACGCTACGTGCTTGAAAAAATTGTTTTGAGATCCTAAATTGTAATAGAATAATGTTAATACATAATAATATGCCGGCATAATTGTATCAACTGGCAAGTGATATTCATGAACTCTCTCGTCGGTCGACATTATATCTGAAGTTAACTCAGCCTGCCATCAGGTACAGTGAGGTCACTTTGCCTTGCTTTATGAAAGAACAAAGAGTAACGTATGCGTACCATCTTACACTAGATCAAAGCATTGGGATAAAAAATTACCCTCACATGAACGAATGAATTCACTAGAATTTCACAATCGAAATGCCTGTACAAACAATGCCCATTATGTAATCATGGATTAACATTTAGTATTGATATAGCAAAGTAAATGTTTAATAAGTGAACAACTTAATGATTCCAAAGTCTATACGGGTGGTCCGGTCGTAACTGGTTGCAATATCTATAAAACTATAATCAAATATTTGTATAGTAAAGTATGATTACTACATTGTAGTGCAATGTCTGGTAATGTTTCGTAATTTGAATTTCTAGGGGGTATTCTAAATAAGATGCATATCGCTGGCTTGATATAACAAGGTCCTATGTATTTGATGTGCAAATTGAATTACATAATCAAATTATTCTGTGTTTTTAGTGAAAATTTTCAATAATACCGAAAGGTACTTAAATAAAGGGCAAATCATGAATTATTATTTTCCAATTTTTACTAATAACACACATAACTTTGTAAGTTAGTAAGCCAGCGATATGTCAAATATATGAATTACTAGACACTCAAGGATAATTGAGTTTCTAACTGGTAAAGAAATTATCAGAATCGGCTCAGAAGTTTTAGAAATTACTCACGGCATTCAAACTTAAAAATTATACTCTTTATTAAATAACTTAAATGAAATGAAATAATTTATTTGAACCTGTAAAATGTTATACATTATTTATCATGAAATAGCTTATTTTTAATAACCCTGTAATGGTCTCGGTAATCCAGTCTACCATTTTATATCTCGCTAAACATCTAACACACGATAGCAAACCTAGTTGTGAAACTTTTCCAATGAAAACAATAATATGCACCAGTTTTGCATATCACGATGAAACGCGGTTGAATGTTTGTATTGGATACGTGACGGTGAGAACATACCTGATGCAATTGTTTGCATGTTTATATAGAAATGTAGACGAAAATATTGACTATCTGTTGCAATAATATGACATAGAATTGTGATCTAATTTAAATGTAATAAGGTTTTTTGAGATGCAGTAGATTTTCTTCAGTTGTCATTTTTAGGATACCTAAAATATAAATTAAAAGTATTAATTAAATTTTTTGATTGAGCATCGGCTTTCATGAATATCTTAAATACTTGACAAATTGTTGTCGTCGTCAAAAATTACGTTGAACATTCTAATTGAGTATCCTCTTCTAATAAAATTCTCAATATTTGCAAAATAGTTTGACACTAAACTTTATAGTAAGAAATAGCAATTCATATTTGAATTTCAATTTTTCTTACAACAATAGGGGACCGGACTCATTTTTGTTCTTTATTATTATCAAATATTTACGTTATTTAAATTATAACACAGAAAGAATTATTTAAATCCGGTAAAAAATCATCAAGTTATAAGTCTTTCAATTTCGGTAGAAGGGGCAAGTAACGAGAAACAGAAAAGAGGCGCAATACCCACGTGTGACGTCATCGGGCATTACGACGCGTGCAAAGAAAGGGATGAAGCGATATCCCCACATCACGCCCACTTCGGCACTTAGTAATATTTGAAATATGAATTACTGGCACATTTTTTAACCAATTTTAATGTAGTTTTCGCAGCAGGGTTTCTTTTTAGTATTATTAACCATTACATATAGAATAATGTACAAAATCAATCACAGGACGGTCCCCTATTCAATGGTCTGAAATGATTTTTTCTTTTTGTTTTGTATGTTTAAACTATCTCTTATAAATAAATACAAAGTTTTAACCCTGAATTTATTGTTTTTGTGCAGCAAATGAGCGAGGGCGCGAGTCCCGTGGGTGCGACTGGCGGCGGGGGCGCGACGAGTGTGGCTCGCTGGTCGCTGGGGCTGGAGCAGCTGCTGGCCGACCCTGCTGGAGCCGCCGCCTTCGCACACTTCCTCGCCAAGGAGTTCGCAGCCGAGAACATACGGTAAGACATCATCAGGACTGGTGAAGAGACTATCCAGAACATTCCTCATTCAATTCTTGGAAGTTATGTTGATAGTAATACGTATTTATGATATTGGTAAAGTTTAGCGGGTTTTTAGTAACATTAGTATCTTTTCAGCCTGTACCTAAATTAAACTAACAAATAGGAAGGATTTTCGTCAAATACGCAACTTCACATTCATAAAGTAACATAAAACAATTTGGAACTTCATAGTTCACAACCTAAAACATCAAATCAATAAATGAAATTATCTGGTATCTGCACATACTTTAACAGTGTCGTTTGTCTATAGTTTCTGGTGGTCGTGCGAGCAGTACAGCGCGCTGACGGACGGCGCTGAACGTGCCCTGCTCGCCAACAAGATCTGGCAGCGCCACCTCGCCGAGGGCGCGATGGAGCCCGTCAACGTGGACGCGGCCGCCAGGAGGGCTGCGGCGCTGCTGCTGTACCACGACCCGCCGCCGCCTGACCTTTTCCAACAGGTACTGGAACTTACCAACCTAGAACGTGATCTCCGGACATTTGTCAACAGGTATCAGCTCTTCCCAGCCCGGGTTTATCCTACTAGATCTATCCCAATACATGCTCATGGTATCTGCAAAATTTTATCATCCTTAACTTTATAATCCATTCAGAACGTCAAGACTTTCACAATTTATAACTAAAAGCTACTGATTTTTATTCTTCAATCAAAACTAATAATGGATTAACAGAAACGAAGAATTGTTTTTTAATTTGTTTATTGAAAGTAACAGTCAAAATTACTATTAATTTTGCGTAAATTATGATGTTTGTTGTGCCAAACCTTTCGAATTTTATTCTTACTGTGCTGATACAATGGTAGGAAATAGACGACACTATATGTGATGCGCAATTCTTGAAAAAAATGTGTTGTATAATGACGTATGTTTGTTGCAGGCTCAGAAGCAGATCTTCAACGTGATGAAGTTCGACAGCTACCCGCGGTTCCTGCGCTCGGCCGTGCACGCGGAGTGCGCGCGCGCCGACCTGCGCGGCCTCCCGCCGCCCTACCCGCCGCACCACCCGCCGCACCACCCGCCGCACCACCCGCCGCACCACCCGCCGCACGCGCACCACGCGGAACTCACCACGCCGCCGCGATCACCCAACAAGGTACACAACTCAACTTCCATAATGCTAGTCGGTGTAATAAATATTCATCACATTCGTTGGTATCTAAGGACTTCGTAGTGTTGTCCACCATAGAATCCCAAGACTTCACGCACATTTAAGAGCACATAAGGATACTCATTTCACCAACGAGAGGTCAAGGCAACACATGCGAAAACTATTCACCTTATTTGTTACCGTTCAAAGGCTTAATGACTCTTTGACAATACCATTACCTACAAACAAATCCTGTTATATGTTTGCACAAGAACTGTTACTCGAACTAGAAATCTAACCCAGAATTGTCCAATCTACAATCAAAATAAAAAAAACATCTCATCCTCCACATCGTAAACAAATAATATATTAATATGAACTGTTCTATTACAGTTGAAGAAGTCCGCGAGCAACGCGTCGGAGCGTCGTCGCAGCGGCGGCGCGTCGCTGCTACCATGGAAGCTGCGCGCCACCTCGCGCGACCGCACCGCGACCACGCAACCAGACGCACCGCCGCCCGTTACCGATGTAAGTCGTACTATTGCGACCACGCTAGGGAGAATGCCAATGTACAGTATCTTAATTAATCATTGGCTTACTTACTATTACAATGTTCTATGTTAAATTTTTGCACAATACATAATTCTCTGTCATCATAAATAAAAATTCTAATAATCTCGAAAAATAAATAAAGAGGGGACCATGATTTTCTGATATTTACCCAATATGAAAGTATTAATTCACGTTTTTCTAACTTATGTAAAAATTAACCTAAGACCTTGCTATAGAGAGCTAGCGAGATATAATGTAATAATACCGCAAAATCAATCAAAATTAAATTCATCGATGAATGCTCGAATTAATGACAGACGTTAGTAGGCATCCGTCGACATAAAATTAACTATATACATTACTGATGATATTCGTTAATAAATATTAAATATCGAGCTATAGAAACGAAATCAAAAATTCAAGAATCAAACTTTATATAGACGTAAAAGAGACAATGTACAACATGCTTCAAGTTTTGCATCTCTCTATAGCTTAATTTGTAATAACTGTCGAGTATTGCGTTTTAGAGCGTAGGCAACATTTTACTAAATGATGGTGAATTCATGAGTGTGGAAAAAAACTCCGAATGTGCTATTATTATCATGTCCGACAAACATCGAGCAAATCATGATTTTGCGTGTAAAGTGAAAAAAAATTACGCACAAGATCCAACGTTACGTGAACATAAATATTTGCGCCGGCGATAATGTATTTTTCCACAATATTACATTCATTCAACAGTATGTAAGATTGGATGGTATTTTTATCATGTATATTGGCTTTGGTCATGGCTCTGTACGCTTGTAAATACTTTCTGGGGTAAATATGTTAATAAATTACCTCTATGTGCTTATAAGTCTTATCAATATCAGTTTAGCCGTTTTAAAGATTTTCAAGACAAATACACAAATTTAAAAGCTTGAAATTACAAATAGCTTTTGTTTGAATGCGAATAACAATAAGTACATATTTTTAAAGCCTACATGGACAGCATTGGTAAAGTGCAGCGCACACGCACGGATCACGGCCGCCTTTATCAATTATCAGTGTGCACAATGCTCATTGTCCTCGATGCAAACGAGCTATTTCCGAGCCACTGTGTACACGCGTTTGTATTTTTAGATCTGTTTGTATGTTTTAATATTTGTTTTAGTAACATTGTGTGCGAGTGATTTGCCGGTGTTTGTCTTGTTAACATTTTGTAGGCGCGGTTCGGTTGTGTAGACACTGATTGTGGGAAAGTTTTTAACTGAAGTGCAAATGGTTTATAAAATAAATACCGACTAAATACTATACACTTTAGGAATGCAATATTTGATACACTATATTACCTTGAGACATTCTATGTTGAGTCTTAGAATGTGTCAGGGTTGTTGGGGAAAATACATTGATTACGACTTTTTTTAAATTAGCACACAACAATATTTTCACAGCTGTTCGGCGCTAGAAATAGACTTTACGAGAATGTTGGTCATTATCTACAGCCGTTTTCACTAAACGATCCCAATCTCAATCTTCAATCCGATTCCGAGAACGAACTAATCAAAATAACTCATTTGTAAATATGTCAAAAAATACTATGAGTAGTCAATTTTTTTAATAGATAGACAAAAGCGATTGGGGTTGTTTTTTAAAAATGGAGGGTAGACATGTTATTTATTGATGTTATTATGTTATTCAGAATCTTATGACTACATTTTTCTCAGGTGGTGAAGTCAAGTCAGACAGCGCCCGGTCAGTGTTCGCTGTGTCGCGTGGTGTTGCCTGACGGTGCGACGTCGGTGGTGGGTGTGGACGCGACGGTGACCGTCGGCAGGCTGGTCGACCGTCTGCTGCAGCGGCGCAACCTGCTCTGCACCGCGTATGATGTGCTCGTCAGGGATGGGAGTCAGGTACGTTGGAATGAGTTGATTTTGGTTTGGGAAGTTTGGGATGGGTTAGGATGGGTTGTAGTATTGTTAGTTTAGTTTAATTATTTAATTGGATAATTCTTGAATTAAATATTCAATCATAGAAAATTTAAGTGATATTTTACTTTCATATAAAAAGTAGTATTTTCATGTAAAATTTTGGTTTACTTTTAAAAATGTATATTTAGTGTGAATGTATGAGTAACGTGTGTATGTATTGTGGGTGTGCAGTCTGGCGCCGGCGGCTCGGGCTCGCCGGTGGAGGTGCAGGCGCCGTCGCTGGTGCTGGGCGGGCGCGAGGCCGTGGTGGAGCGGCGCGCGCTCGTGCGGCTGGCGCTGGGCGCGCGCTGCGTGGCCGTGCGCTGCCGCCCCGCGCGCCGCCTGCGCCACGTGCTGCGCGCCGTGCTCGCGCGCTCGCGCCCGCCGCGCCGCCCGCCCGCGCCGCGCGCGCGCGCGTGCTGCGCGACGGACAGCCGCTGCACCCCGACACGCTCATGCAGGACCTCGACGGCGCCCGCCTGCAGATCCTCGACGTGCCCGACGACGACGACGACGCGCGGCTGCCCGCGCGCGCCGACCGCGACGACGACACAGACTCGCTCAGCGATCTCGCGCTGCGGCTGCACGACGAACAGGAGACACAGGTGAGATTACACTGCTCATTACTTAAACGTAGCAATTCCATTAACTAATTACATAACCATGCATATACTAAACATCTGCAACAGATAACTTAAAAAAGAACTGAAGACACGAGTTTTCGTTTCAAGCACTATTTTTAATATACATTTTTAAGTCAATACTTGGCGCAAATTTTAATGATTTTTCTTCAAACTGTATTTACCAAATTTGTAATTAATAACAACGATTTAATTCCAGAACGGCAACGCTCCGTGTGACATGCGCGTGAACAGTAACGGGTGTGCGACTGGCGCGGCGAGTGTGTCGGGCGCGGGGGCAGGGGCGGGGGCGCGGGTCCGCGCGGCGCTGCGGGCCGGCGCGCCGCTACACCACCATCCACCTGGTGAGTACACTCTATACTTAAATACGCAACCACTTCAGATCTAAGCTTATTTAGAACCAATACGTCGATTGATAAAAGCGGTAGAGATGATCTACGTTACATGTTGAAGTCAAATACCTATAATTAAAATAAGAAACACACAAAATTTATTTCTAGTTTGAATTTATATTTTACTAAAATTTCTGCTACATTAAACGAACTTCGTAGAAATATAATTTTCCAATTATAACGTTACATTTTCTTTCCAATGTTTGTTTACTTACAACTGCATTAATATTTTACAAAGCCTTGACCTTCAAATTAACATAAACATACCCTAATTATTAACAGTAATATCGATTTCCAGATTTCCTTGAGAATCTGCGAGAGACGCAGCGACAGCGGTTACAGGACAAGCCGGAGGTGCCGGGCGCCGCGCCGCCGCCCCCCGCAGCCCCGGCCACCCCCTCCCAGCGCACGCCCCCGCCACTCCCGCCAAAGCCTTCGCAGAGGACAGCTCCCACCGTCGTCTGAAGGGGTGGACAGTGCATACTGGACTATGTATACTGCCGAGATTCTTCTCGCAAGTCGAAGTCTTTGGGATTCAAAGACATGGCACAGTTGGACCGCATTGGATATCGATGTCTTGGAAAAACTGACATTTCTTAGGCCTAGGAGTTAAGACATTGGGTGGCCTGAGAAACTACAAAGTACTTGTCTTTTGAAGGCAAAAAGAATATCTGTTATAGCATGCCTGAGAGACTTCAAATCACCAAGCTTTATCGATTTGCACCTCTATTGCTTGATATTAGCTATAATGGAGGTATCGCATAATAATGCATCAGAAACAATCGATAAAAATGACGCATAAACTACATCACTAACTACTCTTTTTGGACAAAAGATCTTATCGATTAATAGTGTTGTAATATCGATAGTGTCGCAAAATGCATGATTTTGCGTTTGAGCTTACTACTGGATTCTAAGTGTTAACGTCCTAATGGACACAAAGCTTTAATTTGGACCTAATTTAGTGTACGGAGGGCTATGTTATCGATTTTCATAATCGTGATTTTGCGGACTTTAATATGTGTGAAAACAAGTTATGTTTAGTGTATCATTTACTCGTAAAAATGTATATTTTGTGAACCCATTTTTATAGTAGATAACACTTATTTGCGATGTTATTGTGTAATCGATTTTTATTAACGATTCTCAGTGATACGTTTGTAAGATTCGCTGTTGAGTTGTGAAAAATATGTGAAATGGCAGCAAATGTGTTAAGTATAACTTTAAAGTTGTATAACATGTTGTAAAAAGTAATATTGATAATATAAATTGTCGATAAATTGATAATTTCTTAAACTAAAGCTAAACCAGTGTAATGTCAAGTATTGGATTTTACAAATCTGATAATTTCGTACAAATCATTTGCCATGTTTACACCATTCCAGTAGGAAGTACATGTATGTGTGTGTGTTTGTAAGTTAGTATGTACATAATGTAACAAATGTTGGTGCCTTCCATAGAGTTAAGACATTAACAATCTGCCTTTAATAAAATTGTAATTCTTTCACTGAGGGAGTGAATGCGACATATTTGCTTTAAATGTCGATAAACTAGTGTCGTTCGATGTTATGTAAAATTTCGTATTTATATATTAAACTAAAGTACATGTAACATGTTTATGCGATACTAAGCTTATTGTCATCGATTTAACGTCGCTTTTTGCATATGTTGTTTGACAAGCTGCGGTTTGCTGTGGGGCAGATAATGAAGTCTTTTAATAACCTTATGCAGTCACGTTCGCTCATAACCAGTGGAAGGGTTAAGTGTGTTCATGATTGGATACTAAGTATTCACTCGCGTCGAGAGTATTTTGTCTATGGTCAAAATGTAAAGTACTATTGTATGTAAACTAATGATGACTAACTAGTGTTGTGTAAGTAGGTAGGTAATTTATTTGTAACGGAATTGAAATGCACTTTGAGTATTGATTATGGAAATATAATTATGATTGGTATGTTGAGTTTTATTTGCGAAATTTGTGGCAAATGCCGGATATAATAATATCAGCCCTGTGTTATATATTGTTCCACTGCTGTGCACGGGCATCCTCTACCACTGAGTGATTAGGCCTTAGTGCACCACGCAAGCCACGTGTGGGTTGGTAGACTTCACACACCCTCAAAATTCCTATAGAGAACTTCTCAAGTATGCGGGTTTCCTCACGATGTTTTCCTTCACTGTTAAAGCAATTGATAATTCACAAAGAGAATAGACATCATTTTAGAACAATCAGAGGTTTGTGCTCTAGGGTTTTGAACCTGCGGACATTTGTCACGGCAGTCTGTTCCACACC
This sequence comes from Manduca sexta, assembly GCF_014839805.1. Lineage (NCBI taxonomy): Eukaryota > Metazoa > Arthropoda > Insecta > Lepidoptera > Sphingidae > Manduca > Manduca sexta. The sequence goes on along the minus strand of NC_051120.1, from coordinate 10,892,994 downwards.
CAACTAGGCTATCGCCGTTCAAGTTAAATGCTGGGTATTTGCCAAATATTACAGGTTACATTAAGTTAAATTATTTAAGTTTGATAGTATTTTATTTATGTATCAATGTAAATAAAGGATGTATCCAAGCCTTTGCAAGGATAGGTAGCCATAGAAGTGTTATCATACCCACATGTCGCCAGATATATTAAAGTTCCACGTAACCATGGCCGCCTGTTGTCATTTACGTGGTACTATTCACGGCAATCTGAGCAAAAAAATGTAATGAAATTATACTTGACCCGGAAATTCAACCCGAGACCCACAACACGCTACCCGTATTTGTGCACCCACAACACGCTACCCCTGTTTGAAAACTGATTTTCCGCATGAATTTGGCTGGTGGTAGCTGGCAGCGGTTAGAGCATAAACTTTCCATATATATTACAATTCTCTGGCATAAACACTCGCTGACAATAGCGCCATCTCTTATCTACCAACGGGAGTATCAGTATGTCGAAAATTAGATAATCATGAAAATACCCCGATTTGTGCAAGACCGTCCCGGAATGCAAGTTGTCCCGATTTGTAACAATTAGACATTAAACAGTACAGTCAGCGACAATCTATAAAATAAACCCATAAAACATGCTTACTTCGCCGAGAACAAAAATGCAGTCCATTTTCGAAAATTTGGCTTTATATGTTCCGCGCCTACTTTAACATATGCTGACTCCTGGGTTGCGGCCTATAAGACCTATTGTGAAATCCAACACCGCCACAGACCTTCAATTACGAGAAAACTCTGGACTAACCAGCATTCTCAAGACTCGAATGTTCTACAGAATACAACCTGATATAATCGAGTACAAAAAGAACATGGATCACTCATCCAGGAAACTAATAGAATCCATTTTATATGAAAATAAAACTCGTTCATCTATCTACAAATTTATTACATTACTACTATTTACACTACTTTTCCGGTATGGCTGGTGTTTCTTCCGTCTTCTCCGGTGGGGCCACAGCTTCTACGACCTCTTTCGGCTTCACCCGCGTCAACTTCGACGGTTCCTTCGGTGCAGCCCAGTCTGGGATGATTTTATCGTGTATACGCCAAGTGCCGTAGAGATTTGAGAGATGTTTCTCGAACACTATGTATTCCAGGACGTCCTTGGCTAATATCTCGCTGCCGTGTAGAAGACGGCCAAATCTATCGTATACTGCTAGCTGTTGGCGCGTGTGGAAACGCACTGTCACCTACAAATTAAATACTTCATTTTCAAATTAAACATTAGGGCTAGGTTTGCAGTGACATATTGTAGCTAAACAACAATACACTCATAGTTACAACAATGTTATTATGACAGAAAATTTAAATTAAACTAATTTTCGGATTCTATCGCGGTATTAGTATTTTATTTTCTCCCGACGTTTCGAAGACATTGCAGCCTTCATGGTCACGGGGGGGACTGAGGTGTTGTTCATCCGCAAAGTCAAAGTTACAATATCTACCTACATTTTACAATTATACAACTTTTTTTAATTTTTTTAAATTTTAGCTGTGGTGGTCCGATCTACGCAGAATGAGCTCACAGTGTCTTGAAGTCTGGCAGCCGGTCTTTTGGGTTCCGATTTAATTAAATGTAGAACTGGATCCCAGGCTTGTGCAAGCTTCCAACCATCTTCCCTATTGAAATTAGGATGTTTTTTAATTTCAATAGCCTCGCGAATCATCCTAGGCAGGAATCGGTGTTCTTTGGCGAGGATTTGTGGCTTGTCTAGTCGCAGATAATGACTGGCGCCTCCCTCAGAGTGTTCAGTGACTGCAGACTTCGTCGAGCGTCGGTGTTTCACGTCAGCTATATGTTCTTTTACGCGCGATAGAATCCGAAAATTAGTTTAATTTCAATGTCTAACATTCGAGTAAACATAAGAAATCATTATGACACAAAATATTGACATAAATTCATCTCAGTTCTAAAATAGTTAAAAGAATTAGGAACTTCAATTGGTTATATAAATAATATTAATAATTATTAAAGAACAGATTCTAAGTCAACGTAATTTTTACATAATCTATGCAAAAAGCAAATTAAAAAAAAATCTGTCTTACCTGGCCAAATATGTTTTCCTTACTTATAACATCTGTACACCGTGCATGCACTATTCTCGGCGGCTCAAGTGACTCCAAAAATCTCCACCTTATCGTCTTCAACATAGAGTTGTGCCTGAACTCAGCATATGCTTTCTCCGTAACATACAATCGTAGAGCTTGCTTATCGTTATTGACTAAGCTCTCGTGAGCCTTTATGTAGATGTTCTGGGCCTGTTCACAAAATCCTTTGGTATCAAAATCCTCATCAAATGATTTTATTTTGCGTATGGCCATCATAGATCGGGATTTCTTTTCTAGAAGTTGTACTGCTTGCTTGGCTCGAGTGGTTGATACTAGGGATGCTTTGCCATCTCCCTCAGGAGGTACATACGCTTCAAAAACACCACCTAGAAACAATTGAAGAAAAAATCATAGCAATAATTCATTCATATAAACAAAATTATTTTTGTGAAAGTTCAAGAATTTTTTTTAAGAAATCAGAAAGTAGGAATGAATACCTGCTATCCAAATTTCAGCCACAGCGGCTAATCTTAACAGAGATCAGCCAGGTACGCAAGAGATATTATAGTGCACCATACACAAGTGCACTCTCTATTACTTCACTCTCATAGTTCGGTAAGCTGGCAATCCAACATGACCAGAGAGAGATCAGGCTCAGGACCAACAGCTTTACATGCTTTATGAGCTACAGAGATATCCCACCATCAACTTCCTGACTTTGCACTGTGACTAAGTATTTTTTTTTAATCCAGTTATTACTATTTTTGGTCCCAGGTGGGATTCGAACCCAGGGCTTTAGCAGGCTTGGCAGTAATCATACTCTTACTATGTTCTCATTACAACTAACAATGTTGTCTAGTAAGTAACATATAAAATATAATTAAAAAGTATGCATATCTCAGCCAACTAATACCCACCAGTTATTTACCTGGTCTGCTTGGTCAATATAAGCATATCATAAGCATATTCCATTAACAATTATATTTTAAGTAAATTAAGGATCTCACCAAAACCTATGCATTTCTGCAATTGCATATTAGTAAATACTTTTACCAACCAAAATAAACAAAAATAAAAAGAATCATCAAAAATTTTGAGGTAACAAAAATAAAATAAAAAGGAATAGTCAAATTGAGAACCTCCCCCTCTTTCTAGTTGGTTAAAAATTAAAAAATGTGACATTACCAGTAGCAGATATATAAAACGGGCGCTCCATCCAATGCCTCGGGGGTAGGATGCCGCGCTCCTTCATTTTCTGCCGTAACTTCTCCCTTGAGAACTTGCTAGCATCCTCGTTAAAGTCAGGCAGCTCAATTTTCAAGAATTTTGCTGCTCTCTCTTTTTTAAATTTGGGATTGTAATGCTTGGAGGTGGTTGTGCGGCATTGTTGGTTGCACACCAATGCTGGGGTAAGACGAAGACTCCCAAACTGAAGAAAACAATCCACAGGTAAGTCAATGAAAATGAATAAACTGTCACAGTATCACATTATTTTATGTATTTTGTGTATGTCAAAAGAGTACTAATAAAATAATCAAACTATTATTTTGTTTATAAATTGTGACTGTATTGGCAATTGAAAAACATAATATTATACATATTTAATTAGCCATTGGTTAGTACATTGCTTTACTAACCAATTTCAAGTATTTCTGCTAGTACGATTAAACCGCAGTCCTATTACATGAACGAATGAAAAGTAAATAAATGAGAAAATATATTAAATAGTTCTTATATAGACATCATTAATAATTAATATAAAACAAGTATTAATGTTTTTCAGTGACCACTAAAATATTATAATATTACCTTTGAAAGTATGGAAGTAGACATGATTTCACAATAAAGTAGAATAACAATAAATTAATATAATCTTATTTTAACTCTAAATAAAAATCTCTATTTTTTATTTGTAAATTATTCGTAATTCTAACCTAAAAGTTTAGTGGTTTAGTCAAAACTTCATGTTAGTGTTCCAATGCATCGTTACGAACGAGTCCAGCATACAATTCCCTTTTAATTTCACAAGTATAATTTAAATGATTAAAAAAATCCTTTTTTATTTTAAAAAGTTGCTAAAAACGTATTTATTTTGTTGCATCAAAATTAACGTATAATTTAATGATACGAAAAACTAGGCTGTATATAAGTGTTAACATCGGCAACTAGGGCTCTTTAAAAAAATATAATGTCTATGGTGTTTTGTTTTTCTGCCATTTTTAGTCAAATACATTTCCATCAAATTATGTTTTTTTAAATAAGCATCACAAAATTTATCAAATTTATTGTGAGGTCTTTGAAAATAATTTTATTTTTATTGATGCTTTTCTTGTGTTCATTTTTTGAATAAAAAATTTTTTGTTCTTTGTTTTCTATCACCAACTAACATCTTGCTGAAGCTTTAAATCTTCCTGTATTTTGACTTTTATGCAATTCTAATTATTTATATAACATCCAAAGCTGTTTATCTATATAGGACTAGTCTAAAAGTTAACTAGAAATAAACTTTTTCAATTCATTTGAATCGATCACAAGTATAGCACCGGAAATCCGGCGACTCCATACACGTTGTCTCTAGCACAAGGGAATAGAGACCGTCGCAGCGTTTCTTTCTTTTCTGAACAGGCGCAGTCCTAGAGAACTCGGAAAAGGAGTAAAAGGCTCCTACATAACCTGTCAATATGTAAGTACTAGTGTACGATATAAGTTGCATTGTAATTAGGCTCGAACGCGTCGTTTAGTGTTTGTGAAGTTTTGGAATCGAAACTTCTTGTTCCTTGCTGAGTCATAGCCAGGTGAAGTCGTTATCACAACTCTCATATATAGTGTCTGCCTTCGGGATATTCGGGTTATCCGCCACATTTGCAGCGAGTGGAGGTAGGAACGCGTGCGGACGCCATAATAGGGCAAAGGGCTGAGTTTAGGGACGGTGTTGCGTGGCGCGGCGGTAGCCAGCGGCCGATGACCTTACATTAGCCACCTTTTACTCTTATTAATCGCCACGTGTTTTCTTTTCAGCAATATATTGTATGAGTCAGAAGGTAGAAAAACCAGTATTATCGGGTCAACGGATCAAGACCAGAAAAAGAGGTAAGATTTTGTTATTAATTGTTATGAAATGTTGAAATATTGGCACGATGGACGCTAACTGCGTTCACCTTGGCCGTGGGCCGTCGGAGGAAGCTCGCGCGGCGCGGACATGTTCTGGCACCGATCAGGTCGCTATGTAGGTCATGCATCGCCATCAACGCAGTGTGGGGAGCATGTGCTTGGCACTAGGCGCTGTGCCCTGTGCACATCCTCTACGCTACAACGAGTAGTACAAAGGTTCTAAATCGCCCGCCGCTTCTTGACCCACTTTACCACTTGCCCGATTTGTATTCGATTTCACAAGGTTTTCAATACTTGCGTTTGTGGAATTCATACGGTCTTGTTATTGCGTCGCTGACGGTTAGAAACACACAAATAAATACAATATTTGGCATCAATAGAATAAACAACTTTTTAGGCCACCCTCATTAATGTAGTCACACTTTTAAAAGTAAATGTTTAACTTTGAACAGCTGTTCACTTTATTTTAACAAAGAAGTGTGAAGAATAGTTTTGCATGTTTTCCTTGTATTGTTAATAGTAACATTACCTTCTAGGTAGACCACAATTTCTAAATAATGTTTGAATTTTGGAGTAAACATTACTAATATACTGTTTGCACATAGTTGGTATTCAAATTATATATTTTTTCAATTGCCAACAATAATGAAATCGAAATATTTAATTATTTTATGTTATATTTATATGTATATTTAAACTATTGTTAATTATGTATAAAAAATAATGATGAAATATTGGGCAATATTTTTGTTTACAATATCATCTCAATTGAAAAGCATTTCAGTTATCAAAGAATTTAATTCATCAATAAATACCTACTATAAACATTTTCATATTGAGGAAAACAAAGCTTAGATGTTTACGCAAATTTGTTATTTATTAGTTTGTTAATTAGTACTGCACGTGAGGAAAATGAGTTAGGTACTTGAGCATATAATTTTGTAACCTGTTTACACAAGACAAAGTTAAATAAAAAAGTACAATTTATTTGTAAAACAATATTTATGGAGTACATACTTATAACTTCAATAACATAAAAAAGTATCGTAGGACATTCGAATCGACTCAATAGAATACAATAATTTAAAAACTAAAGCATCTTCATTGTATTCTGGCTGTAGGATTGTAATTCTAACCAATTTCTTGTTACGAAATTTCTAGAAACTCGTGCAATGTTCGTAAAGAAATCTCGCCCTTCGTCACGTTTTCGAAGACTCAATGTCGCATGAAGAGTAAGTAATTCTTTAGGATTATAGCCCTTATATTGATTACGTAATTAAGCGGGATTTACAATTTACGCGATGAAAACAATACCAGAGTTTCTACATAGCGTTACGATTTTGGCAAACTATTGACGTGGACTTTGGTTTACTTTAGATACCAATTCAAATACTCAATTATAAATAAAATATGTTTCTAGTACATTTTCAAGTTATTTAGAATACTCTAGGGCAATAACATATTGTGTCTTACGATTAAAAGTATATACGCTGACAACGCACGTAATATTAGAATTTTATCGTAGTCCCTTAAAATACACAATAGGTAAAAAAAACTGAGCAAACTCCATTACCCAGTCCATATTTCAGGTAAATAGCAAATAAAAAATGCCTTTTCCTAATAACTGCATTAAACACAAGGAAAAATACATTCGTGTAAAAATAAACCAACGATTACTACTGGCAGTCGCATTTACTGCACTCCGAATTTCAGACATAAAATGATTTTAGTATGCATGTACTTATTACTAGATTCTGTTCGTGGCTTTACCCTGCGCGAGTTTACACTCATTCCCGGGATACAAAAATTGAGCATTCAGGGGTAATGTAGCTTTCAATTAGTAAAAAGATTTTCAAAATCCCTTTGTTTTTATAAATTCAATATGTATAAACAGTTTAGTTAATTTTCTTGCGATGGTGTCTTTGATATTTTGTTTTTTTATGGCAGATTAGCTAAACATGGCATGATTAATAATTTTTTATATGATCTTCCCAATATTCGCAGAACTCTGATTAAGCCCTATATCTGTTAAATCTACATCTCACGTAAAATAACAATAGAAGTGCTTTATAAAAATGTCCCTCAGTAAAGCACTCAACTTTGTAGATAAGATACAATTTTAACAAATAACTCGTATTATTATTGTAAGTCTCAAGTATCAAGACTTTTCACAACAGAAGTTGATAAATTATATTCGAATACTTCAGATAGTACTCTTAGGATTCTATAATGAGTACTTATTTTAAGAGCTTTGCTTTCACGGACTAAGACTTAGTCTTTGTGAATAGAAAGTAGATAATATGAAACAAAAAGAACATATTGTTTTTATGACCTACACTGAAGTCTTAAGCTTCGCACATTCCTAAACCCGAAGGCTTCGTCCTTCATCCATCGCAATAACATCTTGTAGTAAACATTTCCCATTCCCGAAAACAGCACAACTCCCTAAGGATAGCCAATAAAAGTCTTGAAGTGTTCGCCAGTTTTGGTACCGCCCTTGACATAATTCCCGATCGATCCGGCCATGATACAGACCGGCTGTGGGATAGGTGTATCATCTCGCCCCAAGCCCACTGGCGTCGGCATGGGATATTGATTTTGTCTGCAATCTAACGTTTTGTATATTCCATCCCCTGTAGGAAAAAGCCCACACGCACGGCGTTCTCCGATGATGAAACCAGAGATGCAACTAGTGCACTCAGCTTTTGGTATTCCATCCCATGATATGCTGGCGAATCTATCGACAGTCTATTTTAGGTAAAAATTCTTTGAGACTATGTTAGATTAATTTGAAAAACAACTTAATGTATGCAAGTTATTCTGATATTCATGAAGCTGATTAGTTTGTTTACGTATTAGTAATATGAAATAATTGAGTTACCTATTGGATATAATTTTCCCTCTTGTATGTAAAACGCGTTGGTATTCATAAAGCAATTAATAAACATGTCCAAAGGAATTTATCCTCGTCTTCGTATGCCGTAATCCTTGGATTAATTAACAAAAATCCTTTCTAAGTTTTCGCTTAAGTGAACTCTTGTGTACTTCATGTTTCCAAACGCAATGGTTTGAAGCTGCTCATTATTTATTGGTTGCTTTCAGTGCGGCTCCATTCGCGAGAAAATTATTCTCTGTACTAAAGCTTCTGCGCACTTCTATCTATACATAATATAAAACAAAGTCCCCAAAAGCTGTCTGTATGTGGTCGAATTTCTCAAAATCTTCTGAACGGATTTTTGTACGGTTTTTACTGAAATATAGTTCAATCCTAGAGGAAGGTTTAACATTCAATAAATTGACTCAAATATGTATAACGATTACTGTTGAAGAGGTCGCTTGGTTGTAAAAAAATCTCGTGGGTCGGGATTTAGGCGGGAAAAACGTGACACCCTGATATCCACTCGGGTGAAGCCGCGGGCACAGCTAGTGAAATATCCGGAACATTATCATTTTTTAAAATTCCATTGCAAATGTACGCAGCATTCTGCATCTACTTGTAATAAACAATCAAAACGTTTAACTTTCGCATTTAAAATATTGTTTCGCAAGACAACGGGTACTTTTAACATAGAAATTTCAATCCAAGCTCCATACGTCTAAAATCTAAATGCCATCAAGATGTTCAGTAATTTCATTGTAATCTTCGAACGGCCATCTTGTGTGCATAAAAAATATACGGGCACATTAACTTTGTAACTGTACAGTGACAGTTAGGTTTATGTGGGACAAAGGCGATTCGCACGCACCGCGTCCAACATGCGGCGGCGTGTCGACCGGAACCGAGTTTGGCGCTTGTCTTTTTGTTTCTTCAAGATGGCTGCCACGTCTCGTAATTTTCAAGTATTTATAAAGATCAAGTTTGAGATTGTGGCGGTACAATCGATGCATACACCGCCATCTTGTCAACATCGCCGGAACTGCAAGAGGATCGATTCAGTGAGGCAACTACAGTGATATCACACAGCAATCACGATAGATGGCGACGACGATCCTGAATCACGCTTGCACAATTTGAGCGACGCGTTGCATATATACCACCTCCGAATAGGAACCGTCGGAGGGGCCGCGGCCGGTCAGGCGCAACATCTGCCTGACTGGAAATCTTCCCCTTCCATAGAGGAACGTAACCATCTGTTCCTCTACAGCGGCAATTAACAATTACGCCGCTAAGGTGGTGACCCCTGACGCTGAACATCATCGCACCGTCATCAACGAGACCAGCCGCATCTGCATCGCCATCTGCCACTTCCTTCCCTAGCCAGTCAACACTTCGCACAGCCAGCCAGCACTCGCCATTAAGGTTACCACACGCATGCTGCCAATGCAAGCCTGGTACCTTCGGCACTCCTGCACGGACTTCGGCTCCAACGTCACGGCACAACTGCGCTACAGCCGGACCATCTACGGGCAGCATTCGCCGGTTGTCGCGGTATAGCCACGTGACGCACCGAACTCATCGCAGAGGACGCAACATCGATTCCGACTCACTGGAATCGTACTCTCAGCTTCGCTTCAAAGGAGCTGACTACCGCGCACAGCCCTGACTCACTAGGGCCAATTGCGCACGGTTCCGACTCACTGGGACCACACCCCTGACTCACTGGGGCATCTCACCCCGACTCACTGGGGCATCAACACCCCGACTCACTGGGGCATCTCACCCCGACTCACTGGGGCATCTTCATCCCGACTCACTGGGACATCTACACCCCGACGCACTGGGGCATCTACTCTCTGGCACCGACATGCTATACGCTTAGCATCGAAGACTCGACTGAAGAGCTGAAGACTTTCGACCTCCGGTCTCCGGGGGGGAGTGATGTGGCGGTACAATCGATGCATACACCGCCATCTTGTCAACATCGCCGGAACTGCAAGAGGATCGATTCAGTGAGGCAACTACAGTGATATCACACAGCAATCACGATAGATGGCGACGACGATCCTGAATCACGCTTGCACAATTTGAGCGACGCGTTGCATATATACCACCTCCGAATAGGAACCGTCGGAGGGGCCGCGGCCGGTCAGGCGCAACATCTGCCTGACTGGGAATCTTCCCCCTCTATAGAGGAACGCAACCATCTGTTCCTCTACAGTGGCGTCTACCTTTACGCCGCTACAAGATGTAAAACGCGAATTTTGTCCAATGTCTCACACTATAAGGAGTTTGTCAGGGTATTAGATTTTAGGGGTTTAGATCAACAAAACGATCGGTTTACTTAAATATTTAGTCTAGGCACGGGATTCATTGTTCAAACCCTGCTTTCATGTTACGCCTACTACCTTCTGCTTGCTGAAAATTACACCTAATAGAGGTTTGCAGCAAGTTCTCAAATCACATACTGCCTTCAAAATAGCAATTTGTGACATCGCGTTAATATTACAAATAATGTTAATAAACAATTTTCAAGTACTCCACTGCTGAGTCATTGTATGTGCCTTATATGCCTGCTAAAATGTACAATGCGGAATTTTCCGCTGCCTCGACAAATATGTGGCTTCTGGTTATGTATAGCTCGGCGGTTGGATTGAGGAAAACGTTTATAGGAGGTAAGGTTGGTTTTCGCTTTCGTAGGGGAGTCTCTGATGCGTGCAATACTTGCAGTCTGCCAGCCGCCATTTTATATATTTTTCCCGTAGTTTGTGTCCGTCGATTGTAAAGAAATGTGCTAAATAATTATTAAGTTAGCTATTAGATTTTACTGATGGTTTCATTATCTATAGACAAAGACACGTTACGCATTTTAAAGCATAGTTTATTTGGTTGATCATTCTATACGCAAAATGATTTGGTAAAAACTATAATTCTTTCATCATTAGTCAAAGAATGTCCACTGCTGAACATAGCCCACCCATAAAGATTTCTGCACCGATTATTAATCATTTTTTTTCTCAAACCCCTGACGGTCGGCATATTTATGTCGGTCTGCCTAATTGATTTTTCACGCTTCGCTGAAGAACCCCAAGTTATATGATGCATCATTTTGCCGGCAAACTATCAATCTGTCGAATTAATACATATCTAGCTAACTCTTTAAATACCCATCAGAGCTTAATCTACGATGTACAATCAGTTATTGTTATCGCGTTATCACAACACGCTCTGTGCCGCGGAGTAACTGATCCCGGCGTCAACCAGGTAGTGATTTAACTCAAGGTTGCTTTAGTTACGATAAAAACTATAATATAATATATTCTGATACACTTTTGTAGTTTTACGTAATATAGGAAATGTGGATCCTTGAAGAACTTCACTAAGTTTACGGAAAATAGTATTCTGTTCCTGTTACTAGATAAGATGCTTCTTTCAATAGAATCTATACGAATAAAGTTTATGCTTAATTAGTTACTTAAATGTTGTACAAATAATTAATTTTATTCGTTGGGTTGGTTTTGCATTGTTTTCACAATTTGAACAAACCTAAATATTGATATTGTCAATTTGTTTGCGAACTACAATTAATTTTAATAACGTCATCTTTGTTTCTTCTTATGCCGTAACTAACACTTAAAAAATTATGCGCTCATTTTTTGCTTGCGTGACAATTCGTCAATAACTAATTAAAATTAAGGACAAAAACAAATACTCAAAGTATACTACCTTAGGTTTGGTTTTCTAGAGCAGTCTATATAACTGGTTTGTGTAAAAACACACGCATATCATTACCGCGGTACAAGACTACAAATACACGTGGTATCAATAATTATAATCGTTTGCACATTATGCTAACAAATACATAGACACAATATGTTCCTAACGATACTATGATAATGTTACTTCTATCTTAGTAATAATCTCAAGTTATGTATAATCCTTTTCTAACACAAATATTCATGTGTGATTGATTGTCGCTTAGCATTAATAAATAACAATACATTATACATATATAAACGTAATACCGATCAGATACAATAGAGATGTTTAAATATAGCTGTAGTTATTATGTAGAACCGCCGGAATGATAAATCAATAAGCGTGGGACACTAAGCGCTATATTGAGTATGTCTAGCTTCAGATGTCTATAAATAGGACAATGCATCAATAGTTTAAAAATAATACAGCCTCCGCAACTAGAGGGAGGTACCGATATTTCTTTACTGATTACTCGCTGCACACTGCCTAGGTGACATAGTATTGGATATACATACGAGTTGTGCTGAGTTCTCTGGTTCTATCCTAGGACATATTTATTATACAGTCTTACTTATAAAAAATTCGCAAAGCTAGGCTTAGTTAAAACACAAATTTTGTTGATCAGCTGTAAATTAAAACCTGCCATCTTGCTTTTTAATAAGGTTTAAACTAGGAACCGGTGATGTTATTGACAGCTATTTAATAAATTCTTAACCACCTCTTTTCGTTACAACAAGTTTAGAAGTAAGACTAATAAATTGATAGTTTTCTGAATAATAGGAATTGCGATTAGTAAATAGTTATAGGCTGACCCTTATAATGTATTAATGCGCGAGGTATTTAATATGCATAATTCCTCCAATCAAATTTCTTAATGTTGTTATGAACTATAGCAAATGAACTATATCAAAATGTCTATACCAAATACCGTTCACCTGTTTTGGTCACGAGACGGCGCGACCTTGGTCGTTGTTATCATTGTTTTGCGCGGACATCTTCCTGATTACCCGCTAAGTGCTCGCGCACGATAATTGTATCATGACGCTTTGTTACATACGTCATACAAGTCTGTTGGCTTACAAGAGTACTTAACAAAAAACTAGGATATTTTTGGTATGCTTGGTTTCGCACTAGATATGCGCGCAAGGCTACTTTAGTAAAGATAAAAAAGTTTTCTTTGATCAAATATTGTAAACTTCATTTTTCTCAATATTTCTTCGTGAAACGTACAGAATCTAGTGTTTATAAATTATAATAGTTAAGTACATACGTATTTGAATTGCGTGAGTATTTATTCTGAAGGCAGGATGACAAGAAATACAGCTTGTATGAAATTTATATGATCAACAAATTTATGAAACATCACTAACTACTATAACAACATAACATTGTAGCCATTATAACTACTGGACATAATAAGACTTAACGTGTCTTTGGGTGGTGACCGCAGTGGAATACCAAACAATACTTTGTAATTCAGGTGTTTAATTGTGTTTCTACTGTTTATGGGCCGTCATATCGCTTACCATCAGGCGAACGGCAAGCTCGTCTCGCCATTCAAAGCAATAAAAAAAAACTACCCATCAATCTAACTTGTCCAGTGCAGGCAGAGATATTGAATGTAGTTGTCCTTATTTCCAGATGAGAAAGAGAAGTACGACCCGAACGGGTTCCGCGACGCGCTTGTGCAGGGGCTCGAGCGCGCCGGCGGCGACCTGGACGCCGCGTACAAGTTCCTAGACACCGCCGGCTCCAAGCTCGACTACCGCCGCTATGGCGAGGTCATATTCGACGTGCTCATCGCGGGCGGCTTGCTGCGTGAGTACTCTCCACACTCTATACTCTGTCACTGCTGTGCATCGCCCTCGTCTACTAGGGTATGGAAATATGTAGGGTGAAAGCAAATGAAAGTTAAATTGGCTGTGAAGAGTTGGGGAAATTTTGATGGAGTTTTAGTTTACTAAAGATTAAGGCTAGATTCTACCTAGTTTGATGGTAAAGAAAATTTTATAAAAAACATGGATTAGTAATTCTGTAAGGTTTAAGAAATGAGTATGGAAATGACAAACATTTATGTTTCTCTTTGTAAACCAATTCAAAAGAACTATAAGTACCTATTCTAAATGATGAAACAACTGGCTAGAGTCCTGACACACATGATCGACAACATCGTTCGTTCACACCTGATGTTACCTCCCTACATCCCATCACTATCCCGCATCGATGTCGATATGTAACGTTAGTGTTGTACGCAGTGCCCGGTGGGTCGGTGTCGATGGACGGCGACACGCCGAAGACCAGCATGTGCATATTCGCCGCTAATGAGGACATGGACACCATGCGCAACTTCGAACAGGTGAGGAATTATTGGTGCTAGAATTATGAAAAGTACACCTATCAGGCAGTAGCGTAGGATGGGATTTTCCGAAAAGAAATCGACACACATACAATATCACGCATTTATCCCCGAAGGGGTATGCAGATGCGCAACCAAGGCACCCACTTTTCGCCAAGTGTGTTCCGTCCAATGATGTGATAGTGGCGAACCTATCGCCATATCGGGTACGAATTCCAAACTCCGGGCTGATACTGAGCAGAAAAACCCAAATATAACTGCCCGACCCGGGATTCGAACCCAGGACCTTAGAGCGCTGTCGTACCGCGAATGAAGTACAACTACGCCACTTAGGCAGTCACCGAAAAGAAACCCGACACAACATATAGGTACTAATATGCAGAAATACGGTTTGCAAATCGTTTAATGATAATTAGATTTTATATTAATTACGAAAGGGAAGCCGGCAGGAATCGGGTTGTATGGTCCCTTCGCCACTGGTATCAGATGTATTTACGGTTGGTTAAGATACTTCAATGTATCTGATATGTTAAGCAAAGGAAATTACTAGTAAGAGCGACATGGTGTACTTTAATGATCACTATTTTGATAATTTATTTATTGGAAACTAGCTTTTGCCCACGGCTCCGCCCGCGTTATAAAGTTAGTCGGGCTAAAGTTTTCCGTTATAAAAGTCACGCTATATATTTTCCCGGGAGCCTATGTTCTTCCCAGGGTCTCAAACCGTCTCCATACCAAATTTTATCCTAATACGTTGGGTAGTTTTTGAGTTTAACACGTTCGGGCAGACCGATGCAGCGGGGACTTTGTTTTATGATATAATTTTGTAAAACTTTTAAGAGGAACAATCCCGTCATACATTATTGTTGCATAACTTTAACCGTTTACGCAGCGCACGCAACAGAAGCTCTCAAAACTAATAAATTGTCCCCGTTTTTGCATCATGTTTCATTACTGCTCCGCTCCTATTGGTCATAGCCTGACGATATATAACCTATAGCACTCCAGGAACAAAGGGCTATCCAACACAAAAATATTTTTCAGTTCGAACCGGTAGTTCCTGAGATTAGCCATTACTGCTCTGCTCCTATTGGGTATAGCGTGATGATATATAGCCTATAGCACTCCACGAATAAAAGGCTATCCAACGCAAAAGAATTTTTCTGTTGGACCGGTAGTTCCTGAGATTAACCATTACTGCTCCGCTCCTATAGGGTATAGCGTGATGATATATAGCCTATAGCACTCCACGAACAAAGGGCTATCCAACGCAAAAGAATTTTTCAGTTCGGACCGGTAGTTCCTGAGGTTAGGCATTACTGCTCCGCTCCTATTGGGTATAGCGTGATGATATATAGCCTATAGCACTCCACGAACATAGGGCTATCCAACGCAAAAAGAATTTTTCAGTTTGGACCGGTAGTTCCTGAGATTAGCGCGTTCAAACAAACAAACAAACTCTTCAGCTTTATATAATAGTATCGATTAACAACTGAAGTTAGCTAAAATTGAGTTTCTCGAAGCCGACCACTATTTATGTACTATGTATATTGAGACTATGCAATTTTGTCGCGTTCGCGATTCACTTTCACTTTTGTTGAGTTTCAGAACGCGATATTAGATCCTCCAACGCGCACGCGAATTTGAACTTTATGCAGCGGTAATAAATTACAAATTGACTCTCCATTTTATTTAGAAAACATTTGTATGGGAAATAGAAAAATGCTGTTTTGAGGATTTTCCCGGCAATTATTCGAATTTTTCTCACCTTTTAAATCTTCCCTAGACCTCCACGAATAATTCAAGACCAAGATAAGATAAATCCGTTCAGCCGTTCTCGAGTTTTAGCGAGACTAACGAACAACAATTCATTTTTATATATATAGATTCCGCTTAAGAATCGCGTTAATTCTCGCTAAAGAGTTCGTTTTCCCATGTGGCTGAGCGGTGAGTTTCTCGATCCCCTCGGAGGGTCGGGATTACCAAATTTGTCAAACGTCACCGTTTAGAGGACCTTATTAGTTTTTCCAAGGGGCCATTCTGTTAAGTATGACAGTTGGTAATTACAATATACCTAGTCTTGCCATAAATATTGTAATAAAGAAAAAAGAAAATTGTTAACTGCAAATAACATTTATTACTTTTACAGTGTGTCAGTTTAATACATAAATATAAAACAATTAAAAATATAAAAGCTTATTCGAAGTGGTCTCCATTGGCTGCAATACAGTCCTTTAAACGATGAGGCCAGTTATCAATAGAAGCACGCACTCTTTCCATGGGAAAATTCTTCACTGCCAATCGTATAGATTGTTTTAGGGACTCAAATTATCATGGCGTTTAGAGCAAGCTGTACTCTCTAAAACTGACCACAAATCATAATCCAGCGGATTAAGATCGGGACTAGACGACGGCCAGTCTTCAGCTCTGATGAAGTCCGAAACGTTCGATTCCAACCAAGACTGCGTGGACCGAGCTTTATGACCCGGCGCCGAGTCTTGCTGGAAGGACCATACTTGGTTATTGAACATGGTGATGTTAAGGGGCTTAACTACCTTCTCAAGAATGGTATCTTGATACACTTGTGCCGATGTTTTGATACCTTTTTCACAAAAATATGGCTCAGTCACTCCTTCATAGCTAACACCCCACCAAACCATCACTGAAGTCGGATAATGTCCACGTTGCACTCTGTCGACTAATTGGGAAGCTTCCTTAGAGCTTTGAGCATAAATACGGTCATTTTGTTTGTTAAAATGTTGCTCAATTGTAAAAATTTTCTCATCCGTAAACAAAATTTTTCTGTGACCTCCCTTTGCGTACCGCTTCAGTAGTTGTTTCGATTTTACCACCCTATTCTTCTTTAAATTATCAGTTAAGAAATGGCCAGTGCGTCTCTTATAGGCTGCAAGTCCTAAGTCATCTTTTAAAATACGGTCTGTCACAAACAGAGGAGGTCTCATTGTACCTATTAATAGCCCGGTACACAAACATTTTACTAATACCAAGTGTATGGAGAGTTTTAAAAATTGCATTTGGCTCCATACCTACTTTGTGTAATGCTATCACAGCGATTCGGTTCTCTTTATCACCCCACACCATTTTAATATCGCAAAATATTTTACAATGTATTGGCGCCAAAATGAGAAAACACAATGAACAATCGTATAAAAATGACAGATTCGAAATTCAAATGTAATATTTTTTTATAATTAAGTGTAACAGTATTTATGGCCAGACTAAGTATCTTCTGTTGTAAGGTCTGCTTATTTTCGAAGGTATTTGAATGAAATAAAATCTCTTATATTTTAACTATATCTCTAAAATAATAATAGGTAGGATATTAAACAGTATAGTTATAGATTGGACATCGGGACCAAATTTGTGCTCCAAAAATTACCCATTGGTTTACCCAATTTCCGAGTGACGAGATGTCACAGCGTCCTTAGATATTAATACAAAAACAAAATATTTACAGGAAATATGCTAATATGTGCATTTAAAACATGCAAATCAACATATGGAAAAAATTGGAATATTTTATATAGGTATTTTGCTATTTTACTGTAGATTTAATGACCACCGCATGAACGCAAAATTTTTATAGAATTATCATTCCAATGTCCGCTCTATATAATCTTAGAAGTCTTTGATATAACTATATAATGTTGTATACGATGACGTAACGATGTATGACACTTTGCAAAATATCGCATATAGTATCGTTTATTATATTTGTAAACACTAATTATTACACTATCATTATAGGACCACTAAATTTGAGTATCATATTGTATTGCGATCAAGTACATTACAAGTTTGTCAGTTTTATTCGTAGTTCATGGAATACTTATATATTTCACAATGCATCATTATCCTGATTCAAACCTAAAAAAAAAAAACATAAAAAACGCGTTAAATAAATAATCCGCCGCAATTTATATACCACAGTAAATCTTCCCTTTAACTGGCATTTATATAATACACTAGCTTTTGCCCGCGGCTCCGCCCGCGTTATAAAGTTAGTCGGGCTAAAGTTTTCCGTTATAAAAGTCACGCTATATATTTTCCCGGGAGCCTATGTTCTTCCCAGGGTCTCAAACCGTCTCCATACCAAATTTTATCCTAATACGTTGGGTAGTTTTGAGTTTAACACGTTCGGGCAGACCGATGCAGCGGGGACTTTGTTTTATGATATAATTTTGTAAAACTTTTAAGAGGAACAATCCCGTCATACATTATTGTTGCATAACTTTAACCGTTTACGCAGCGCACGCAACAGAAGCTCTCAAAACTAATAAATTGTCCCCGTTTTTGCATCATGTTTCATTACTGCTCCGCTCCTATTGGTCATAGCCTGACGATATATAACCTATAGCACTCCAGGAACAAAGGGCTATCCAACACAAAACTAATTTTTCAGTTCGAACCGGTAGTTCCTGAGATTAGCCATTACTGCTCTGCTCCTATTGGGTATAGCGTGATGATATATAGCCTATAGCACTCCTCGACTAACAGGCTATCCAACGCAAAAAGAATTTTTCAGTTGGACCGGTAGTTCCTGAGATTAACCATTACTGCTCCGCTCCTATAGGGTATAGCGTGATGATATATAGCCTATAGCACTCCACGAACAAAGGGCTATCCAACGCAAAAAGAATTTTTCAGTTCGGACCGGTAGTTCCTGAGGTTAGGCATTACTGCTCCGCTCCTATTGGGTATAGCGTGATGATATATAGCCTATAGCACTCCACGAACATAGGGCTATCCAACGCAAAAAGAATTTTTCAGTTTGGACCGGTAGTTCCTGAGATTAGCGCGTTCAAACAAACAAACAAACAAACAAACAAACAAACTCTTCAGCTTTATATAATAGTATCGATTAACAACTGAAGTTAGCTAAAATTGAGTTTCTCGAAGCCGACCACTATTTATGTACTATGTATATTGAGACTATGCAATTTTGTCGCGTTCGCGATTCACTTTCACTTTTGTTGAGTTTCAGAACGCGATATTAGATCCTCCAACGCGCACGCGAATTTGAACTTTATGCAGCGGTAATAAATTACAAATTGACTCTCCATTTTATTTAGAAAACATTTGTATGGGAAATAGAAAAATGCTGTTTTGAGGATTTTCCCGGCAATTATTCGAATTTTTCTCACCTTTTAAATCTTCCCTAGACCTCCACGAATAATTCAAGACCAAGATAAGATAAATCCGTTCAGCCGTTCTCGAGTTTTAGCGAGACTAACGAACAGCAATTCATTTTTATATATATAGATAATTGCGTAAAGGTTTCTAAGTAGACTTTATTGGTGGCTGTCGACATTACAAAGGTTTTGCTACGTCCTACGCCTGTAGTACACGAAATAAAATGATGAAAAAAACGGCTAGAGTCCTGAACTCAATGTTGAGAAACCCTTTCTCGTTCAATCTATACTGATTTACTATACTAAACACAATGGGATAATGTCTGTTTGTATGTGTTACGATACATGTGTATGTCCGTTTGCAGGTATTCGTGAAACTGATGCGTCGGTACAAATACCTCGAGAAGATGTTCGAGGAAGAAATGAAAAAGGTATGGTCCGAAACTAATATTATTGATATACTGTGAACTAATAATATAAATTTTGATATATCTTTGGCTAATATAGCAAAAATTTTAACATAAAATAATTGTTTCTTTGAGCTTTATTGTTTTAAGACAATAATTATACAGGGCTGCTTTACATATCTTATATAAAAACAACTGCAAGACTTTATTAAAAAGAAAATCAACCTTGATTTAGCTAACAGTGACTACTTAAAACCATTTAAACTTAAGACTATTATTTTGAAATTAATTTACATTTTAAGATCTGTGCTAGTTTTATAATGTAATTGTGCACACGATTAGAGCCGGGCCAGGTTCAGTGCGTGGCTCGGTGTCGAAGTGTGCGAGAGTATCGCGCGGAACATCCTCGTGCGCCGGCGCACACCGGCGTACGATCACACTGGCCGCTCTACATTACTAACAAAAAACAGCAAAATAATATGCGACTTATTACCAGAGGGAACGAACGTGGTGTTAGGTTGGTGAAGGGTTTTTCTGCAGTGTTTATTTCTTCCATCAAGCAGTAGCATGCAAACACTGTTGTTTCGTTGGGACATTGTAGCTAGTATAAGTAATCTTTGATATTGCTCAATGATATTGGCCCTTATAGTGCGATTATATGTTATCTCATACAAAAAAATATGGGTAGTTATGGTTTAGTTCTCTGGTAATTTTCGCGCTATTCTAAATACATTCCAACAATATAAATGTTATCGTCGTTTGCCGCAGGTCTTGGTGTATCTGAAGGGTTTCGAGCCTCTTCAGCGCATCAAACTGGCGCGCATGACCGCGCTGTGGATCGGTATGTATATAAAAATAATAACAATCACTTAGTACTTGTCCACCTTCTTTGTCCTATTTAAAATGTTGCGTTGGCGCAACACACTTAACAATGTGTTACAGAAGCTTTTTGTTAATTTTTTTACGACACTCCATCATTTCTGACGTCAATCCTCTAAAGTTTTGTGTACATGCCAATAAATTTGCTAACAAAAGACAATCAGCCGTCTTCAATGAACGATCCATCTTAATGTTCAATCCGATTTCGAAAATTAATCATTCATAATAATTCATTTGAAAATGTATTTTTTTTGTTCTGGTTGGTCCTTTATTGAGATAGATCGCAAAAAGCTATTAAAATAGTTTATTTGAAATGGCGGTTACTCAATGTTTTGTCTATAGCTATTGCTTTATGAAACTTATCCATGGAAGTAGCGAAATAGTGATTAGTTAAATCAACTAAACGAAAAGGATACAAGTAACGATCATTCGCACACTATTAGAGCCGGACTATGCACGTTGCGTGGTTCGGTGTCGAAGTTGTGCCACATCAACTGGGTGAAGTGGTCTCGCGCTGTATTCATGTATTGCGCGGTCACACTAACCACACTACATTGTTATGCATTCAATTGGAAACAGTAGAAATTTTCAAAGACTTACCAATAAACAGTATTTTCCAATGTATTGTACTTTTTTTGTCAGAAGATTTTTTGAGACAATGTTTTGATTAAGTTCATTATAGTGATATTATATTATTTTATAGCACTTTACTTGATAGTTTCATGTCTTTAAGATTGGTAACACACACTTAATTCCTCTAGTCATATAGCTCTTCACTGTTTGCACAGCAATGCAAAAAGATACTCAAACCCTAATCCATCTTTACATTAATTAGTTTATTGTGTAGTAAAAAAAAATATGACAAAACGCACAGTTGTCTAACATTGCCATGTTTTTGCAGGTAACGGTTGCGTGCCGCCCGCCGTGCTGTTGGTGCTGGTCAATGAGCATCTCCTGAAGGACAACCTGGCGCTGGAGTTTGTCCTGGAGGTGTTCACCACAGTGAAGCAGGAGCGCGGCGTCGCCTCGCTCATCGCGGCGCTGCGACGAGGACAGCTTGAAGGCAGGTGTGTGGCGTGATGCATGGGTTGTTCTTGAAGCTTAAGGTTATAGCTTAAGGTCCATTTTTCATACATTTTGTTTCACCTTTAATCTGGGTAACTAAACAAGTATTGGCAAGTAAAGAATTTAAATTCACGTCTAGTTAGTGATTAGTTCTCGCAGTTGAAAGAAAAAACGTAAAAATAATTAATATGCATGGATATTTCGGCCTTTAAAATTTCGTCATATTAAATCTTAAGCCAATATACCTTTCTATAAATTCATTGGCTTAAAATTACAAGGTTCTATGTACTTTTTTTATGTATTTGGGAAAATGAGAGTTGAAATGTTCATGTTGTTAAAAATTTAAAAGACAATACTTCAAGGCGGCCACATACAGAAGTTAAGCACCCAAATAAATTATAAAAGAGTGCACTGAGCGTTAGTGAGCATATTAACTGATGCATAAAATTTACTTTGGAACATTGTAAAACTGGCCTTAGTATATCGTAACATTATGAAATCTCAACTTTCTATCAGTTAAAAAGTATTTAATTGACCAGTAGAAAAGTACCTCACTTCGTATCTCAATTATTACATAAATAGTAATTAAAATATTAATGTTGATCTCTAAACAACATTGTTATTGGCATCCCCGACACGCACATGTCGGGCTGATTGTTCGTTGTTCAGCCCGATCAGTGTCGCGGGTAGATCGACGCCTCATGTACTGGCTCGCTGTGCGTCTCGCAGCGGCGTCATTAATGGTGCTACATGTGTTACCTAAATATAATTGTAGGTGAATAGCTGATGTAGGGAATGCATGGATGTTTCACTGACTAACTTACTAATGTATACGAAATAGTGATCTTTTACAAAACGTTATTATGATATTGGGTATAAGTTTTAGATTTTCCTATGATGGAGAGCCCGCAAACGATAAAGAGGATAGGTTTTAACACAATGTACTTGTTTCGTTTATTTTACTGCCGAACTAACATGTGTTCAAAGTTTTAAAGTTTATATTTATAGTGATGCATAATACCGATGTATATAATTTGTTGTGGTTGTGGTGCAGACTGCTGGAGTTCCTGCCGCTGAACCGGCGCAGCGAGGAGGCGCTGGCGGCGTCGTTCGGCGCGCGCGGGCTGGCCGAACTGCTGCGCCTGCACCGCGCGCAGGCCTCGCAGGAGGCGCGCCGCGACCTCACCGCCGCGCTGCAGGACGACCTCGCCGACGACAAGCCTGTGCGCGACCTCATACAGGACCTGCGCGACATGGCGCACAAACACGCCATACCCGACCACGAGGTCATCGCCATCGTGAGTACAATCATACAAACAGTAACGTACAAAAATATCATCGTCTACCGATCACCCCATAGATCCACAGTACAAATTGAGCATATTTGATAACTACCAAACAACCAAGTAAGGAACAAACTTTCAAATTGTGGTTGTGTTAACTTTAGGATACTATGGGCAGCTGCGAACATTTACCATTGGGTCTCAATTGCTCGTTCGCGATCCATAATATTACATCAAAAACAATTGATAATTATGATTTCTAAAAAAGTGGAGGTACTGAATTAGTGTTCCTACTTTTTTTCTGGTTAGTCATCTTTGGGTATCGATCTGCTTAATCGACATTCACAAACATATCACTTTCTCTTTATGATGATAACCGATGACGAGTCCAAGCATCGCATGAGAACGTCGCGGGCGCGCTCCGGCCGAGTATTTCGAACGGTGCGCAGCTAGCTTCGTTTACATGCGAACGCAATGCCGATACGGCAGCCTGATTCTCTCTAAACATACTCTAATATCCTGTTTTGTTGCAAGATTTGTCGTAATAGGTTGACCGGTTGTTATAGATCTGGCAGTGTGTGATGTCCCGCAGCGAGTGGAACAAGAAGGAGGAGCTGCTGGCCGAGCAGGCTGCGAAACACTTGCGCCAGTACACGCCGCTGCTGGAGGCGTTCGCGCAGTCCGCCAAGGCTGAACTGGCGCTGCTGACCAAGGTGAGATTGGTTTTATTAACATTTGATAATGACACAGTAGGTTGGAAGTTGCAATGCATGAATATACACAAACATCAGCCAATACTACGTACATTTTGGTATGCTTTTGAAATAGACATTTGTTTGCAATGATCGGTTTGTTGCTCAACTTTTTTTGTCTAAGCAATTCTAATTAAAACATTTAAAAATAATAATAAATAATTTGATAGTAACTGATGAAAATTGCAGAATTTTCAATGAGAATTTTCATCAAGAAATGCTTTCACATTTAGGAGACTCATGCAACAAAGTGCATTGCAGGTACAAGAGTACTGCTACGAGAACATGAACTTCATGCGCGCGTTCAGCAAGCTGGTGGTGATGCTGTACAAGACTAATGTACTGTCGGAGGAGGTGATCCTCAAGTGGTACCGCGAGCCTAACTCCACCAAGGGCAAGATGATGTTCCTCGACCAGATGAAGAAGTTCGTCGAGTGGCTGCAGAGCGCCGAGGAAGGTGAGAACTTGCGCACGCGCTTATGTACACTATTACGTTGGGATCAACCTAATTACTGGGCATTTAGACTTACATGTTGCCTCAGTGTGACGAGCACAGTGAAATGCTGTGTAATGCTGTTTTGTGTGGTGTTGCTACTATTTATTTGCAGTCGTATCCATTACCATCAGGCGACTGGCTTGCTTAACACGTCATTCTGATGCAATAAAAAAAATTAAAGTAGCCTGCATACTAAACGCAACTTGCAAACAACTTAAATATTGTATTGTCAGAGTGGGGCCCCAGACTGGAATTTCATCCACAAAACTGGAAAGCTTCAAAATATGGAATAAAACTTAACATTAGTACTTAACCTCTACAACGAAAAGTGCGCGATTTCATTATACATTTGGGAGAAATTATATATAGTTAATACAATAATGTTAATTTCAGAGTCCGAGAGCGGCGAAGACGATGATTAGTTTAAGAGCAGCGAGTGAGACTGACAACAGACACCCCATGCATAATGTTTCCAACACAGACAGACGCGCGCCCCACAATAATAATGTATAATAATAAAGTAAACGTTGGAGCTGCAAGAGGCGGCGCGCGACACCTTTTCTACAGCTGTATAGTATTCATGTCGACTTACATGCAACAATGAATTCAAACCTAAAATATTTTTTATTCAATTTTTTTAGTAAAATTCCAATAAATGGTGGTAACACGCTGTTGGTGTTTTATTGTGTTAAAATAGTGGTTAAGCAATTAACATATGAGGTAATATTATACTACTGCCGTGCTACGATAAAAAAAGCGGAGAGTTTTTCTATCTCAGTTTTACATACAAAACTATATTTACAAAACTTTGAATATCTCGAAATAAGGTTTCCATATAATAAACTAGATGTGTATTGAAACTACTATCGATTATACATATATAAACACTAAATTTGATCAATTAAATTTCCATTCTTACCACCCCTTTAATTCATTCACCCCTTTTAAATGCACAAAAAACGACGCTATTGAGCAACGGTTCTGAGTCACAAAATAAACAACTCTAAAAAAGTTGTATAATATACTCGTAAGAAAATAATACGAATAGTACATATATTTTAGTCTACATACCGTCAGCCATGAATATAGAATTCAGAATTAACATTTGCGTTAATTAATTTAGGCATTATGACTAAAAAGTCTACATTTATTGCTACTACAGAAGCGATAAATACAAGGGACTCTAGGACGCATACTGTGGTTTATGTTATCTATACTAATGTTAGAAGAAAACTTTGTAGTTTGTTTGTATTATAGGAGCTAATCTACCTACTAAACCGATATTGAAAATTCTTTCACTAATATGAAGCTACATTACACCTCAGTGCACTAGGCTACTCTCTATCTCTGATTAAACAAAATAACGCGGGCGAACCTGCGGGCAAAAGCTATTCCAATGTTAAACTGATCTTAGCGCAATTGTGCAGAATTGTGCACAGTGCATCTCGCACAAGAGAGTATCTACCGGTCAATAGACAAAAAAGTAATTACATGTAAATTTGTATGTACGTAATTGTTAAACTGTAATTGTAAACTTACCGTAAAAAATATGACAAATAAATGTCGGTGTAATCTATTCTCTTAGCTTGCCTTTTTAAACAAGTACCTACTGAAGTTAAAGCCTGCAAAAAACTATCTATTTGTGCGGCTGCGGTCTTGTAACGTCTTTTACCGAAATAATATACAAGATCTCATGCAGAGTTAACAGAATTCTGTTATAAGAATATTAGTATATATTATCAATGTCGTTTTGTAATAAAAACATCTTAGTATATAATATAGTAAATAGTAGCTCCAGAAACAAATCAAAACTTGTGCGTATCGACAAATATTGGTTTTAAGAACAGCTTATAATGGTTAGAACGTTACATTACTTTTTAGAGCATCGTCTCTATGAAGTTATGTCGCCAACTTGCAAATTTTATTTCTAGCGCTTGCTGTGTAGTATTTACCGCTGAGTCTGTATGTATACGAATTATTATTTATTTGTATATACATACAGAAAGTAGATTAACCGTCACCTCTATATAATTGTCAAACATCTAACAACAATAACGGCAGTAATTCGTTTTTGAATAATAATGAACACATTTTTTAAATAAAAAGAAAGTATGTTATATTACTAGGAAGCGAATAATATAAAACGTGCCATGGATTTCCAATTTCAAATGAAAAGTAGGCGTATTTAAATAATTCTGCGATAGTACAGAATACAGTCGCAGCAGACATAGGGCGTCGCGCTTCGTTATAAAAGAGTTTTTAAGACCTACCATAAATAAATTAGACAAATTATAGGATACTTATTAGTGACTGATGTACAGTTTAATCAAGGCATAGAAATGTTTTTATCTGACTTTTTCTGACTTATTTTCGAAACGACTGGACTGACTGATGGGACTTTTATTAGCAATTATCTTTGAGTAGTAAATCAATATAAGAATGCAAAAAATATTATTCTTGAAAAACAGGAATAACACACGGTTCTGGTACTTTGTTGCGTAAATATATTAACAAAAATGCTTGGTAGTATTAAAAGAATTCCAACGAAACCAATATGAGTCAGTATGTATATTTATTATTGTTTATGCAGAAAATTATCATCTATGCCAATTAGTCTCATTTCTATGATAATGATATATCTAATGGCACCAAGCCCAACGAGAGAGTTCTCTTTCCACGAAGGGCAGTCGTTGTTTTTAACACTATTTGAATTTGGAATTCTCTAGTGGGGTTGTACATTATCCAGTCGGTGATAAAATGTAAACCAAATCAATTATGCAACATCCGTAAACAAATTGTTGCGTCATCAAATGGGGGTGGGATACGGTGCGGTATCTTATTTCAGTTTCCACTTTCGAATAATCACGTAACAAAGTAACTGACTAAGTACTACGACAATAATAATATATATAACGAATTTGGGAAATGTTTTATATTGCTTACCTTAAATAGAATACCCAAGTACCAAATTGTTATTATAATATACTAAAATATTAAAAAGAAATTTAGGTTCAATAACATAAAACATTTTTTTCGAAATATAGCAGTTATCGCTTATGCCTTCCGTTAAAACAACTTCCCGCAGGCCTAAAAGCTCTGTAGGTAGACATTAGTTTTAGGCCTTTTATTTATCTATTTAAATTCTACACATGGTATCCGTCGATTCCATTGTTTTGGCGAAAACAAAGAGAACATTAGAACGATTATTTCAAAGTCATGCAAAACACATTCACCGTTAAGTTTGCGTGGAGGTAATAAATAATTTATTAGAAAACAAATATTGTGTAAGTATTACATATGTATAACAAATGCCATAAAAAAAAATCAAAATTTTCGAATTCAATTTTTTTATGTAAGTAAATGAATAGCTCTAGCAATAAATTTATATTAAGAAATAACACTAGTATTGCCGTGTTAAGCGCAAAAGCGGTATGTCAGGGAAACCTTATTTCGAGATAATCGTAGTTTTGTAAATATAGTTCTATAGTTTTGTATGTATGTACTATTATAGGTTTTTTTAACATGTTCTAAACAAGATACCGCTATTTAGGTAAGTTTATTGGATTTCTTTAAGCTATCTGATGACATAAAAATCAACTTTTTGATTTTTTTTGAGATACCGTTTTTGAGCTTAGCGTGGCAAAGTACCTCTCTAAGGAGGTATATCACTAATCAGGATAGTTGTAAGACATAACATTTCATAAAAATATTAATATTTTATAAAATGTTTTAAGTCCATCTCTATATTAAGGTGAGCTACTTGACTTATAGACTGACTTAAAATATAGATAAAAAAAAAATAAGCAGTGATAACTTTATGTTCCTATATTCTCATATCAACTTCATGTCTGTGACCATAAGCAATATAAAAAGTGTCGGAATATTGTATTACATACTATAGTAGGTACCTATAAAGATCATTCATTCATTATAATAACATTCAAATATTACAATACCTTTATATATTTATAATGGCTGTAAGAATTGACTGGTTTCGCCCCTTGTAGTGTTTGTTAATTTCCTTTCAAAAAGCGGTTCACAATATTCGTATATAATTGCGCAATTTGCATGGCAACAAAGCGGAGACATTCTGCCCGTTCCTTGGCCGTTTGATACATTTCCGTTGGCCATCTGGTCGCAGCTTTAGCATCTCGAGGACAATGCGTTTTACGTACCTTTAAATACGCATAAAGCTGGTCTAGTTCAATGAAAAGAGATTATATTATTTGGACGGAGTTATGCAAAATATGTAATACTCATTCTTAAAAAACTTCTTGGAGTTTAAGAAATGAGACACAACGTAGACAAGCAATATCGTTCTGGGCGTGTGAACAAAAATGTACTTACTTTATTTGCAAAATAACATGATATTCAAATATATTTTTCGAGTATTCGTCATGGAACAATCACACATAAACAAAGAGTTGTATTTACAACGTAGGACTTGGGGTGTGAATTTGAAAACATCATAAATAATCGAGGGGACGCTTTTTCGTTTGGTTAAGCTTATTTGATCCCGGCAGTTGGGACTCCATGAATACTAGGACTACTCACGATAGACAGGGAATTTAGTCCAGGTACCTTAAATACGTAGGTTCTACAACACTGTAGACACAAGAACTCTCTATACTATGCTGTCTTTCTTAGTTATAAACTGCGTGTTTTTAAGAGTACTCCCAACAAAATTGGTATTTATAACAATTATAATTAGTACCTACCTCACTAACAACTATGCACTTAACGCATTTTTTGCATAAAAAATGAGTATTATAATTTTTTGCTAGTGTAAAAGTACAACATTTTGTCTTTAGAATGTTCTGGCTACAACGTTAAAATGTTCCGCCTAACTCAAGAACCTAAAGAATCCTTCAAAATTTAAATTAAGAACATTAGTAAGTATTGCAAAAAACTTCCGCCATTTTCGAATAACAACATCCTAACCCCCCTGTCCACTAATGAGCAATAGGAACGTTAAACCGACAGATCATAAAGACCTTGGGGAGGCGAATTTCCTGACCATTCATCGTAGACTCGTTTAACGGCTGCGTTGCTGTGGGGCTGTTTTGTTCGCGCCCCTCGCATTTCAAGGACACGCTCCTTGCCACCAAGGTCACTCAGGTGCTAGAATTAAACACGTGTTATATATTTGAATTTCGTATCGCGTTGTATTTTGAATTTCGAATCGTGTATTTTTATTTAATTCCCTATAATGGACAAACCACTGCGATTTTTTTAAACACAAAAGCAGAGCTCGTTTAAGGTCTTTGTTATATCTAGACTTTTAAATCTTTTATTATGTTAAACATGGGAAGACATTTCGTTGATGTAGAGGGCTTTTGATCATTGAGTTGAATGTGAACAATGAAATATTTATGTAATAGAAAATTAAAATATCACGTGAGTATAAGAAACGTAGGATTCAATTTATTTAATTTCGTTAGGATAGCTTGATGATACAAATTATTTGCGATGCAAATTTTAGTCTTTCGTAACGAAGTAGTTAATGTGCTGTCTTGCATTAGATAACATATTATATCGCAAAATTGCATAAGTAGCAAGCAGTTCAGTATCAAGTGACATGCATATTTAGTTTCTTCTTTATCTCACTTGGCAACATAACGATAAAAACTTTTTTGCCTAAACTAAATGTTAAAATCATGCAAACATAGAGCAATGACAGGTACCAAAACCTACCGTAATAATTTTGGTAATATGTTTTAAATACAAATTATAAGCACTTAAGTAGTAGGTACTTATCAAACAGTGGCGGATTTAGGAATTTAATGCAAATATAATGGTGAGTTTGAACACGCTAATCTTTGCAACTAAGTAGGTAGGTAAGTACTTTAGACATTCCTAAAATTCCGTTAAGTACTAATATTAAGTAATAATAGGGTGCTAAAGTACTAGGGAAAAGGGTGTTATAGGATATTTTTAATTCAGAAAACGAATTATAATACGGGCGAGACGTCAGCAGAAGCTGCCAGAAAAACAATTCCGTAGTTAGTTTTTTTTTAAATAAATATATGTAATTATTGTTTTCTTTTTGTTTAGCTTTATATTCAAGGCCAGAGATCAAAGAGGATTCTCTCTTAGTGAAAAAATACCGAAGTAAGTACTCTACGTTATTTTGAAACCTAAGCTTGAGTTACTCGTATCGAAATCCTGTTTCCGCATCTTACCCTACGCCTATATTGTACCTACACCTCTAGAATTACAATTATTTACGTTAATGTATAACAAACGCAAAATTGTCATAAGAAGGTGCAGCAAGTATTAAGAAAGTGACAAAGTTTTAGATATATGTTAATGGCTTTAAGGACCTCTTCTAAGTATTAAAAAAAATCATATTATATGTAATAAATGTTATTAAAAATATAAATTCCATAAAAAATTACTTGAAAACAGGTTTCATTGCAAAAGTATTTTTACGAACTTGAAATTTTACTAAAAATAAATCCTTGAACGTCTACATTATTATAAAAGGAAATTACGTTTTAAAATTACTATTCCATTTTTAAAAATAGATGAAATAAATAGTTCGTTAGTATTTTGCAAATCCAAAGGGTCTTCGATAATCCCTATTCAATCAAATTGAAAGTTGAACGATCCATTTTCAAATTTATTCAACTGCATTCTTGTTGCGCAGCGGGCGATCTTTGCGCTGATTCGCCCCAAATTTCACCTAAATTTGCTTCTTGAGAAATTTATTTTGCAATAATTTATTTTATAAGTTGCAAAATCACACGCCTGTGTCGAGATGTTAAAGGTAGTCAGCTTTTTGTTTACAATAGGTTAACGCTTATACTTTCCAGCGACAGACAGAAGTGTAATTAAAATTTAAAACACTCGGTAAGTTAATACACTGATTCTATTTTCATTCTAGGATGAGAAGGAAAGCTTATTTATAGAGTACAAATTTAAAATCTGTTTATGTCCCGTTACTTTTCAAAAATACTTATCACAATTTGATTACCCGAATTAAAGGTTGAATTTCGGATCTTTCTGGATTTTGGCGTGCTAGCAAAAAAACAGTACACTGTTTTCTACGGGAAATTTCAAATGATTTTCACCTTATTTATTTACAATGACATTCGACTTTTATAATTTAACCATAAATAGGTTAATCTTTGAATCATTTAACACCTAATTGGCAATCAAAACTCCCTAATAACAATGGGCTGTAATTAAATTTACTAATCTCAAACATCACCCAAGCCAACCTCGTTAAATCGCAATCCAAAAAACCGCCATATTAGCACAACATGAAAAACAAAGATACATACGAACCGGCAGCTGCGTAGGAAACGTACAGCCGAAAAGAGGTCGTGTATTGTGCACACACACCTGCAGCTTTGAATCATGAGGGCTTTACATCCCATTTCTATACCGAGGGAACAAGATAAAGACGGCCATTTCTGTTAGCGATACCTGAGAGCGAAAAAACTAACGAGCGGATTGCTTTGTACCGTGTATAGGGAATGGAATGTCACTTACTTCGTATTATTACACGACTTAGACGTCGGGTAACTCACGGTAAACCAAGCGATTAATCTGTATGCGTTTAATAAGAAACCTATATGATTAGTACATCATACATACGATAAAATACATGAGAAATAAACCAGGCATAATAATTTTTGCAATGTGTACGTGGTTTTGTTAACAAAAACATGTATAAAAATGTATTTCACGCGTAGACAAAGTTGTAGGAATGATTTTTATTATTACTAAATTACATTTAAATAAATTATATAACTTACGGTTACTCAAAAGACGCGCAAGGATGCATACATTTTCTTTAAATATTATGTTTATATAACAAAAGTTTCATTCAATGGTTTGTAGTAAAAAGCATCATACAATTAGGCTGACCATTTTTATTATTGGCGAATGTTGAAAATGACAGTAAACAATAACTATTGTCTAATTTCTAAGTATCGCCATTCCCTACAAATAACACCACCAAGCTTTTAAGGTGTTAAAAACGTTGTGGTTAATAAAGAAGAATAATTCAATTACAAACATACATAGTATCACGCTTCCATCCCATAGGGGTAGATAAAGACTATGGATTCCCACTTCGCACGATTCTGGCATACTTCTTCATAATTCAATTAACATTAAATAAATAAGTTATCTCAGAACATTCGCGTACCATCCCACCCAATCGAAGGCACCCTCTACATTCGGTACCACAGTACATAACAAAATACCACAAAAAATCAAATACGCCGATAATAGTTTGAAACTTTCTACTTTATTGTCACTAAATCCAGTAAATCATAAACGAAATGCACACAAAGCCCCGTACCTGCAAGTACCCGTGTTCTCAGAATGCATCCTCACAAGATTACGGTACCAGCTCCATTGTGAACAATTTCCGGGGAGTAATGCTTTGTTAATAAATAGATGTAAAGCGTTACAAAATTATATGCACCTTATTATTACCGTAATGTATAATTTTACATAACAGAATGACTGGGTTGCAATTATATGATGGTAACTGACAAGGGATGGAAATGGTAGAAGGTAGGCAGCGGCTAATAAAGCGGCGATAGCCTAGTTGGGTGTGGAACGGACTGCCGAGACGAATGTCCGCAGGTTCAAATCCCAAGGGCACACACCCCTGACTTGTCTAAAATCATGTGTGTATTCTTTGTGAATTTATCGTTCGCTTTAACGGTGAAGGAAAACATCGTGAGGTAACCTGCACATCTGAGAAGTTCTCTATAGGAATTTCGAAGGTGTGTGAAGTCTACGAATCCGCACTAGGCCAGCGTGGTGGACCTAAGGCCTAATCCCTTTCAGTAGTAGAGGAGGCCCGTGCTCAGCAGTGGGCAAGTATATAATACAGGGCTGATATTATTATTTATTATTATTTAAGCAGCGGCTTGGCTATTCTAATATGATGTTCAAATGCGACGGTGGCCTCTCAGATGGTCTTGAGATTGCTCATTTCAAAGAAAGAAAAAAGAAAGGAGTGTTTCATACTCGTATTCATAACTACTATGAGGACGTTCAGTGTGTCTCAATGTAAACGGCAAATTGCATACAAACGTTACTTTGCTCACGGATAGTTGTTATTCTATTTTTCAGTGCTCTCAGCATGTAAGCCTTCATAGTAGGTAGGCGTAGGGGTGCTATCCAGGTTTCGTGCCAGAGTTGGCAAAATGGGTCCATTAGTTGCGTCTCAGTCTACCCCTCTGTGTATAAAGGTGTGTACGTATATAAAAATAAATTAGAAAATTGTATGTTCCTCGACATGTCACGTTTTAAACTCGCCTTTTTTTGCAATGACGTAAATGTCCACCGCAATCGATATGTGAAGGAACTCTCGGATATTTTAATTGCAAAACAAAGGCCTAACAATTACTAAGAAAACTGGTTTTCAAATTAATAGTAAAAAATAGTACGTGACGATTTTTTATACATTATTTGCAAAGTATTGTCGATTTTAGGGTTCCCTACCTGATTGTTGTTACGATTCTGTATTTTGTGGTGTTATTTTTAAACAAAAAGAAGGTTCTCAATTCGAGGTGTCAGTGCTATTTTTAATGTATGTTACCTCTGAACTCAGTCAAATTTAAAGGATTTGGAAAATTCTTTTTTTAAAGGATTTAACACACTTAAAAACTATTTACATCCATAATTTTAGTTACGATCAATCCTTAAATAATATTTAGCATAATTTCCTGGCTCCGACTGGATTTGTATACTTACAACACTACGCGCGTAGTTTATGCGGTTATTTAAAAAGTATGAAATAATAACAAAAAAATTACATAGAAAGTAACTAAGTAAGTATTATAAATTAGAAGCATTTTATCGACAAGAAGAAGGCTTACTGGCTTAGGCGATAATCTTTTGCGAAAGTAAGATATTATTATATTTGGAAACAGAAAAAGATATTGATATTTTCTTGCTACTGAACAATTATTGATAATGTGATTCACACTTTATTTTTTTGTCTTAATTTATCTTCGTCGCGTCTTCACGGTCATTAGGCATGTCGTGGACTGTTGTAATTGTTAAAGTTATTGTTTTTATATTACATATTATTTTACTTTAATTCTTTAATTGTTATATTTCAATATCGTACCATTAATCTTAATTCAACGTGGAATCAATGCAACACGAGTTTTGACACATGTGGAATGAATTTAGCAAATTTGACAATCATGGCAGCGTCCCGTTCAGGCTCCCTGGAAAATAGTCTTAGAAAACCCTCTCAAATACTAGTATGACGTGGAAATCGATCCCAAGACCTACTTATAGTGAACAGCAAAACCAAGGCGGCGACATAAAGTTTGTAAAAGCAATTAATCGCCTGTAGCGGCGATAGCCTAGTTGGTTGTGTAACGGACTGCCGAGACGAATGTCAGCAGGTTTAAATCCCAAGGGCACACACCTCTGACTTTTCTTAAAAAATCATGTGCGTATTCTTTGTGAATTTATCGTTCGCTTTAACGGTGAAGGAAAACATTGTGAGGAAACCTGCAGATCTGACAAGTTTTTATAGGAATTTCGCAGGTGTGTGAAGTCTACCAATCCGCACTAGACCAGCGTGGTAGACTAAGGCCTAATCCCTCTCAGTAGTAGAGGAGGCCCGTGCTCAGCAGTGGGCAAGTATATGTATAATACAGGACTGATATTATTATTATACTAGCTTTTGCTCGCGGCTCCGCCCGCGTTATAAAGTTTTTCAAGCTAAAGTTTTCCGTTATAAAAATAGTAGTTTCCCGGGAGCCTATGTTCTTCCCAGGGTCTCAAACTGTCTCCATACCAAATTTCATCTTAATACGTTGGGTAGTTTTTGAGTTTAACACGTGACAGACAGATGCAGCCGGGGACTTTGTTATATTATTTAGAACTTTTATAGTGAAACAATCCCGTCAGACATCATTGTTGCATAACTTTAACCGTTTACGCAGCGCAGGCAACGGAAGCTCTCAAAACTCATAATTTTCCCCGTTTTTGCAACATGTTTCATTACTGCTCCGCTCCTATTGGTCATAGCGTGATGATATATAGCCTATAGCACTCCAGGAACAAAGGGCTATCCAACACAAAAAGATTTTTTCAGTTCAAACCGGTAGTTCCTGAGATTAGCCATTACTGCTCCGCTCCTATTGGTCATAGCGTGATGATATATAGCTTATAGCGGTCCACAAATAAAGGGCTATCCAACACAAAACGAATTTTTGGTTGAAACCGGTAGTTCCTGAGATTAGCCATTACTGCTCCGCTCCTATTGGTCATAGCGTGATGATATATAACTTTGAGCACTCCACAAACAAAGGACTATTCAACACAAAAATATGTTTTCAGTTCGAATCGGTAGTTCCTGAGATTAGCCATTACTGCTCCGCTCCTATTGGGTATAGCGTGATGTTATATAGCCTATAGCACTCCACGAACAAAGGGCTATCCAACGCAAAAAGAATTTTTCGGTTTGGACCGGTAGTTCCTGAGATTAGCGCGTTCAAACAAACAAACAAACAAACAAACAAACTCTTCAGCTTTATATAATAGTATAGATTATTAATTAGTCACCTCCACCAATGAACAGGATATCATGGAAACATATTGCTGCGTATCAACTCAATTTTAATCTATTTTGTTTTTATTCAAAATTAAACTATTTTTCGGATTTTATCGCGGTTTTTATATTATAATTTTCTCCCTTTCGAACTTTGCAACCATCGTGGTCACGGGCTGAGGTGATGGTCATCCGAAAAGGCAAAGTTACAATATCTACCTACATTTTATAATTATACAATTTTTTATGTATTTTAGCTGTTGGTGGTCCGATCTACGCAGAATGAGCTCACAGTGTCTTGAAACGTCGGGATGGAATCTATAATATACTTTTAAAAATGAATCCCTATTTCCCTTGGTCACGCCATCACACGTGAACGGCTGGACCGATTTCACTATTTTTTTTCTTGTGTTTGTTATTGTCAGAAGAAGGTTCTTATGAAAGAAAAAATTCTAAAAATTGCGCGGAAAATGAGAAAATTTAAGAAAACTTAATGAAAATATTAATTTTATATAACTGTCAATTGTTTGAAATAACTGTCAGAGATTGACAGCATGCGCGCTGCAAATTCATATTTAAAACATAAAAACCGCAATAAAATCCGTAAAATAGTTTCATTTTAATTGTTTTTATTTCTTGATCTTGCTAATAATATAACATTAGTTTGGAACACAGATAGACAATGTTCTATAATTAAATATAGCCTATTTTTTATCTCACTCTGGGATTTCTAGAAGAGTAAACAGTCGTACTTTAATCACGGAAAGGTTTGTCACACGGGCGGAGCCTCGTGCAACTCCTAAATACAAATATAATGCTGTGTCATTCGAAATAAAAGTTTTGTAATGTAACGTCATGGTTCTGTGTGCAATATGCCACAAGCTCTAATGTTTTTCATCCTTCATTAAGATGTATAATCATGATGGGGTGTTGCTTTACTTGCTACCCTTGGCCTGTCGGTTGGTAAGCCCCAGCCGTAGCCTAACATGCTGATGATCAGAATATGATCCTACTTCTCATCAGCTTGCGATATTTATCTCCACCATATGTTCAGCAGTGGTCTCCTCCGTATTCTGTTTGATTAATTCCCTGGCGGAATAAAGACAGATTAATTTCCTGAGCAAGCTAACCGACGCGAGGCTCCGGGCAAAGAAAAAAAGTCTTAATAGTTTCGTCAGTAAGATCGTAAGAAAAGTTCTCCAAGGCACCGCGTGAGACCCCTGTAATCGCGAGGCCCAGAGCGGATGCCCAGTTCGCCTCCCCATGAGGCCGCCCTGTTCCTGAGAGTCCCTGAGCTTTACCGTTCGGTGTCATAATGTTTGTCGCTGCTAATCCTGGACAACAGGAGTTGCAGTGACTGGTTTAAGGGTGGGAAAAGTTTGTGAGTAGTGCACATACTGTGGCCTATGATGATAATTCAAAAATAGTTTTTAGAATTAAATAGTAACATTAAATCACAGAGTACAAACAATTTTCCTATCATTTGCATTGCATGGGCCTTAATTTAGGTCTTGGCGTTTCCCAAACAGCATATACTTAGGACCTACTAATAAATGCGTCACCTACGAATCAAACTCAAGATTTAACGGTCCGCGACCTATAAGCCACCACTATACCATTGGTTTTTATTTCTAAAATGCTATTCGGACATGCCCAATTAGTTATACTCAGCAATCGCCATTGTTCAAACGGTTTAAAGTTCATTCATTCGTGAAAGAAACATATACCAACAAACATATTGTTTAACATGCTATAATTTTTTTTTCTTTTTTCATTGCTTTGAATGACTAGACGAGCTTGCCGTTCACCTTGTGGTAAGCGATACGACCGGCCAAAAATAGTCGAAACACCATCTAACACCTTGAATTACAAAGTATTGTTTGGTATTCCACTGCGCCCGCCATCCTGAGACATGAGATGTTAAGTCTTATTATGTCCAGTAGTTACACTGGTTACAATGTTCTCAAACCTGAACAAAACAAGGACTAAATACTGCTGCTAAACTAAACGCTGCTGGTTGGCGATAGAAATAGACATTGCGGTGGTACCTACCCAGGCGGACTCTCCTATGAGAGACTTACCACCAGTAGGTAATAAGTATCTTTTTCTTTTATCTTTTAGACATGAATGAAGTTGCGTGCAAACCACTCGTGTGGTAAACGACATGACCGCCATTAACAGGTGCAACACCATGTGAAATTCGAATTACAAAATACACCAACTTTCGCATTTTTAATATTAGTAAGATTAAGGTAGAAAGGTTGCGGCTGAGTGCACACCGGCCGACGCCAGGACGCTGACCTAACCAACACTGCTGTACTACTATGTGAACCTGAAGAATTTGTAAGTTTTCAATAATACTCTAATCTCGAGAGCTACTTGTATCATTCTGATAATTAAGTTTTTGTTATTTATAATGTATCTGTAGTTAAATAAATTGTTAATTGTTCATTATTATTAATATTATGTGTACAGTTTTAAGCCCCATAAAAATATGTTACTCGCTGAGTGCTGTGGCCAATGTTATGTAAGCCGTACTTGTACATATCAGTGACTATAATTATTGTTTAATACTAGTGTAACTATGTGTAATTGTTATTATATGTACAATGTGGCAGTGCTAATAAATAAATAATTCTTCCACTAACATAGAGCTACTTTTCTAGGGTTCTAAACTACTTTTATCTCGTAAAAGAACTTTAACGCGTCTGCAATAGCGAGCAAAAGCATTGTATACATTTAATATAAGCATAGTTTTTCTTGCTTACTTCTGATAAATAAAGATAAGTTGTTCGTATTGTGTCATTCTACTATTGTATTGGCTGTGGATTTTTTATAAATAAAAAAATATCACTTAACATACTAATACACATAACGCATAATCGTTATAAACGTAAAAAACATGTAACATTGATTCGGTTCCTTACCATAGAGGTACTAGTTACATCTGCCTACCCTTCTCTGACGCAAGCGTGACTTTCCTTCCGCCGTCTCACGCTCCACAAGAGGCGTCGTTAATAATATAACTTACTCATATTAAGTATGTTTACATAAACGTTTTTGTGCCGTACAGTTATGTTTGAGTAACTCTTTAATTGGAGTGCTTAACTTTGCCGTAGTGAAATGCATAACGGTACGTTAAGTATTAGCAAAATACAGCGGGCTTACCGCGGATCTAGGGCTTTTTGGGCTATAGCTTTGGTATAATCGTTCATGTATTCATCTCTCCCAGGCCACTGGGCCAAGATTGGTAATCCGTTAGGAGGTTGCCCATAGCATGGTCATTTAATTTCAAAAGGTTGCGAGCGCTTCGTTCGCTCAAAAGTCCGATATTCTTTTGTAAGCCGATCCTAGGCTAACAAATGTAGACATGTCAAAAAAAAATTAGCCTAGTGCCCCGTCGCTTGCTAGGGCCCTCATAAAAGGAAGTAGACGATATATAATGTCTATGTCTTATTATATAAATAATGACTACCCTCTTTTTCCTCCTATACTTACGTTCTTATCGAAAATCGTTACTTAAAAAAATAACAATTATTTGATTAATAAGCAGGCCCACAACGAGAATTGGCACAGGGCTTTCCCGGCTCTTGGTCGGGCCCTGTAATGGGTTATGATTTTTTTTTCACTTTATAAAATAAAAACCAAACATAACAATATTGAAAGGATTACCTATTATCACTACCAAGAAATAGTAGAGGAGGGGTGTACACAGCAGTGGGACAATATATAATACAGGGTTAATTTTATTATTATAATTTAATATACGAGTTGCTAGATGACGGAGTTATCCTACTGAATCATTTCTCTGT